>NW_027139535.1:0-163785 GCF_035084215.1 Heptranchias perlo
CCCCTACCCCCATCACTCACACACCCCACCCCCCACACACCACTACCCAACCCCCACACTCACACCCAACCACCACACACACACACCCCAACCCCCACTCACACACACCCTCACCTACCCCCACACTCACACCCCAACCCCCTCACACACATCCCAACCCCCACACACACACCCAAACCCCCACTCACTCACACACCACACCCCCCACTCACACTCACCCAACCCCCACACACACACCATCCCACACACACACCCTCCCCACACACACCAACCCCTCTCATCCCCCAACCCCACACACCTCCCCACTCACTCCTCCCCCACACACTCACACCCCTCCCCCTCTCACACACACCCCAACCCCCACACACTCATCTCCCAACCCCACTCACACTCCCACCCCACTCACTCTCCATACCCCCACACTCACTCTCCCTACCACCACACACACTCACTCACCTCCCCCACACACACACACCCACACCCACTCACACTACCCACCCCCACACACTCACCCCATCCACTCACTCACTCTCCAACCCCACACTCTCTCACTCCCACCCCTCACACACTCACTCCATCACTCTCTCCACGCACCTCACCTCTCTCTCATCCCACTCTCTCACTCTCTCACTCACTCACTTCCTCCCTCACTCTCATCTCCTTCCACCTCACACTCTCTCTCCAACCCACTCTCACTCTCTACAATCCCCTCACTCACTCATCCAATCCACCTCTCGACTCTACCTACCCCCTCTCACACTCTCCCATCCCCCACTCTCTCTCTCCCTACCCCCACACTCTCTACATACCCCCTCACTCTCTCACCAATCCCCCACTCTCTCACCATCCACCCTCTCACTCACCTCAATCCACCTCACTCTCTCACACTTCCACCTCTCTCTCACATCCACCTCTCACTCATACCATCCCCCTCTCTCACTCTCACCATCCACCTCTCTCTCACATCTCCACCTCTCTCTCACATTCCACCTCACTCTCACATTCCACCTCTCTCTCACAAACCACCTCTCACTCCAATTCCACCTCTCTCTCTACATTCCACCTCTCTCTCTCTACATTCCACCTCTCTCTCTCACATTCCCACTCTCACCCTGTGCACTCTCTCACCTCTCTCTCACATTCCACCTCTCTCTCTCTCACATTCCCCCTCTCTCTCTCACATTCCACCTCTCTCTCTTACATTCCACCTCTCTCTCTCTCACATTCCACCTCTCTCTCTCTCACATTCCACCTCTCTCTCTCTCACATTCTCTCTCTCTCTCACATTCCACCTACTCTCTCCACATTCCACCTCTCTCTCTCTCACATTCCACCTCTCTCTCTCATTCCAACTACTCTCTCTCACATTCCACCTCTCCTCTCACATTCCACCTCTCTCTCTCCTCACATTCCACCTCTCTCTCTCATTCCACCTCTCTCTCTCTCACATTCCACCTCTCTCTCTCACATTCCACTCTCTCTCTCTCACATTCCACCTCTCTCTCTTACATTCCACCTCTCTCTCTTACATTCCACCTCTCTCTCTCACATTCACCTCTCTCTCTCTCACATTCCACCTCTCTCTCTCTCACATTCCACCTCTCTCTCTCTCACATTCCACCTCTCTCTCTCACATTCCACCTCTCTCTCACTCACATTCCACCTCTCTCTCTCTCGTTCCACTCTCTCACACATTCCACCTCTCTCTCTCACATCCATCTCTCTCTCTCTCACATTCCATCCTCTCTCTCTCTCACGTTCCACCCCTCTCTCACATTCCCCCTCTCTCTCTCTCACATTCCACCTCTCTCTCTCTCATTCCACCTCTCTCTCTCTCATTCCACCTCTCTCTCTCTCATTCCACCTCTCTCTCTCTCATTCCACCTCTCTCTCTCTCATTCCACCTCTCTCTCTCATTCCACTCTCTCTCTCACATTCCACCTCTCTCTCTCTCATTCCACCTCTCTCTCTCTCATTCCACTCTCTCTCTCTCATTCCACTCTCTCTCTCCTCACCTCTCTCACTCTCATTCCCTCTCTCTCTCTTCCACCTCTCTCTCTCTCATTCCACCTCTCTCTCTCTCATTCCACCTCTCTCTCTCTCATTCCACCTCTCTCTCTTCATTCCACCTCTCTCTCTCTCATTCCACCTCTCTCTCTCTCATTCCACCTCTCTCTCTCTCATTCCACCTCTCTCTCTCTCTCATTCCACCTCTCTCTCTCTCATTCCACCTCTCTCTCTCTCATTCCACCTCTCTCTCTCTCATTCCACCTCTCTCTCTCTCTCATTCCACCTCTCCTCTCTCTCATTCCACCTCTCTCTCTCTCATTCCACCTCTCTCTCTCTCATTCCACCTCTCCCTCTCTCTCATTCCACCTCTCTCTCTCTCATTCCACCTCTCTCTCTCTCTCATTCCACCTCTCTCTCTCTCTCATTCCACCTCTCTCTCTCTCTCATTCCACCTCTCTCTCTCTCTCATTCCACCTCTCTCTCTCATTCCACCTCTCTCTCTCTCTCATTCCACCTCTCTCTCTCTCATTCCACCTCTCTCTCTCTCTCATTCCACCTCTCTCTCTCTCTCATTCCACCTCTCTCTCTCTCTCATTCCACCTCTCTCTCTCTCTCATTCCACCTCTCTCTCTCTCACATTCCCCCCTCTCTCTCTCTCACATTCCCCCCTCTCTCTCACACATTCCACCTCTCCCTCTCACATTCCCCTCTCTCTCTCTCACATTCCCCCCTCTCTCTCTCACATTCCCCTCTCTCTCTCACATTCTATCTCTCTCTCTCTCACATTCCATCTCTCTCTCTCACATTCCCCCTCTCTCTCTCTCTCACACATTCCACCTCTCTCTCTCTCACACATTCCAACTCTCTCTCTCACATTCCCCCCTCTCTCTCTCACATTCCACCTCTCTCTCTCACATTCCCCCTCTCTCTCTCACACATTCCACCTCTCTCTCTCACATTCCACCTCTCTCTCTCTCTCACATTCACCTCTCTCTCTCTCTCACATTCCACCTCTCTCTCTCTCTCACATTCCACCTCTCTCTCTCACATTCCCACTCTCTCTCTCACATTCCACCTCTCTCTCTCACATTCCACCTCTCTCTCTCTCTCACATTCCCCCTCTCTCTCTCACATTTCCCCCTCTCTCTCACACATTCCCCCTCTCTCTCTCTCACACATTCCACCTCTCTCTCTCTCTCACATTCCCCCCTCTCTCTCTCACATTCCATCTCTCTCTCTCTCACATTCCCCCCTCTCTCTCTCACATTCCCCCCTCTCTCTCTCACCATTCCCCCCTCTCTCTCTCACATTCCATCTCTCTCTCTCTCACATTCCCCCTCTCTCTCTCACATTCCATCTCTCTCTCTCTCACATTCCCCCCTCTCTCTCTCACATTCCCCCCTCTCTCTCTCACATTCCCCCCTCTCTCTCTCACATTCCCCCCCTCTCTCTCTCACATTCCATCTCTCTCTCTCTCACATTCCCCCCTCTCTCTCTCACATTCCATCTCTCTCTCTCACATTCACCTCTCTCTCTCTCTCATTCACCTCTCTCTCTCACATTCCATCTCTCTCTCTCTCACATTCCACCTCTCTCTCTCTCACATTCCACCTCTCTCTCTCTCACATTCCACCTCTCTCTCTCTCACATTCCACTCTCTCTCTCTCACATTCCACCTCTCTCTCTCACATTCCCCCCTCTCTCTCCCACATTCCATCTCTCTCTCTCTCACATTCCCCCTCTCTCTCTCTCTCACATTCCCCCCTCTCTCTCTCACATTCCACCTCTCTCTCTCTCACATTCCCCCCCTCTCTCTCTCACATTCCCCCCTCTCTCTCTCACATTCCATCTCTCTCTCTCTCACATTCCCCTCTCTCTCTCTCTCACATTCCCCCCTCTCTCTCTCACATTCCACCTCTCTCTCTCTCACATTCCCCCTCTCTCTCTCACATTCCCCCCTCTCTCTCACATTCCATCTCTCTCTCTCTCTCACATTCCATCTCTCTCTCTCTCACATTCCCCCCTCTCTCTCACATTCCACCTCTCTCTCTCACATTCCCCCCTCTCTCTCTCACATTCCACCTCTCTCTTTCTCTCACATTCCCCCCTCTCACATTCCCCCCCTCACATTGCTCTCTCTCACTCCTCCCTCTCTCACTCCCCCTCTCTCTCACTCCCCCTCTCTCTCACTCCCCTCTCTCTCACTCCCCCTCTCTCTCACTCCCCCTCTCTCTCACTCCCCCTCTCTCTCGCTCATTCTTCCACTGTCTCCCTCGCTCAATCCTCCCTTTTTCTCTGTCTCTCATTCCCCTCTCTCACTACCTCGTTCCCCCTCACTCTCATTTTCGTTCCCTCTCGTTCCCCCCTCTCTCCCTCTCGTTCTCCCCTCTCTCTCGCCCTCTCGTTCTCCCCTCTCTCTCGCCCACTCGTAACCCCCTCTCTCTCTCCCTCTCGTTCCCCCTCTCTCTCGCCCACTCGTAACCCCCTCTCTCTCTCCCTCTCGTTCCCCCTCTCTCTCTCCCTCTCGTTCCCCCCTCTCTCTCTCTCCCTCTCGTTCCCCCCTTTCTCTCTCGTTCCCCCCTCTCCCTCTCGTTCCCCTCTCTCCCTCTCGTTCCCCTCTCTCCTCTCTCCTCTCGTTCCCCTCTCTCCCTCTCGTTCCCCTCTCTCCCTCTCGTTCCCCTCTCTCCCTCTCGTTCCCCTCTCTCCCTCTTTACGAAAGGGAAATCATGTTTGACAAACCTTCTGGAGTTTTTTTAGCATGTAACTGGTAGGATAAGGGAGAACCAGTGGATGTGGTTTATTTGGATTTTCAGAAGGCCTTTGATAAAGTCCCACATAAGAGATTAGTGTGCAAAATTAAAGCACATGGGATTGGTGGTAATATAGTGGCATGGATTGAAAATTGGTTAACAGACAGGAAACAGAGAGTAGGAATAAATGGGTCTTTTTCGGGGTGGCAGGCAGTGACTAGTGGGGTACCGCAGGGATCAGTGCTTGGGCCCCAGCTATTCACAATATATATCAATGGTTTGGATGAGGGAACCAAATGTAATATTTCCAAGTTTGCTGACGACACAAAACTAGGTGAGATTGTGAGTTGTGAGGAGGATGCAAAGAGGCTTCAAGGCGATTTAGACAAGTTGAGTGAGTGGGCAAATACATGGCAGATGCAGTATAATGTGGATAAATGTGAAGTTATCCACTTCAGAAGGAAAAACGGAAAGGCAGAGTATTATTTAAATGGTGATAGATTGGGGAATGTTGATGTACAAAGGGACCTGGGTGTCCTTGTGCACCAGTCACTGAAAGCAAACATGCAGGTGCAGCAAGCAGTGAGGAAGGCGAATGGCATGTTGGCCTTCATTGCAAGAGGATTTGAATACAGGAGCAAGGATGTCTTACTGCAGTTATACAGGGCCTTGGTGAGACCACACCTGGAGTATTGTGTTCAGTTTTGGTCTAAGAAAGGATATACTTGCCATAGAGGGAGTGCAGCGAAGGTTCACCAGACTGATCCCTGGGATGGCAGGACTGTCGTATGAGGAGAGATTGGGTCGACTCGGCCTGTATTCACTCGAGTTTAGAAGAATGAGAGGGGATCTCATTGAAACATACAAAATTCTGACAGGGCTAGACAGACTGGATGCAGGGAGGATGTTTCCCCTGGCTGGGGGGTCCAGAACGAGGGGTCACAGTCTCAGGATACGGGGTAGGACATTTAGGATTGAGATGAGGAGAAATTTCTTCACTCAGAGGGTGGTGAACCTGTGGAATTCTCTCCCACAAAAGGCTGTGGAGGCCAAGTCACTGAATATATTTAAGATGGAGCAAAATAGATTTTTAGACACAAAAGGCATCAAGGGGTATGGGGAGAGAGTGGGAACATGGTATTGAGATAGAGGATCAGCCATGATCATATTGAATGGGGTAGCAGGCTCGAAGGGCCGAAAGGCCTACTCCTGCTCGTAATTTCTATGTTTCTCTCTCTCTCCTGCTCGTAATTTCGATGTTTCTCTCCCTCTCTCTCATTCCCCCTCTCTCTCTCTCGTTCCCCCTTCTCTCTCTTGTTCCCCCTTCTCTCTCTCTTGTTCCCCCTTCTCTCTCTCTTGTTCCCCCTTCTCTCTCTCTTGTTCCCCCTTCTCTCTCTCTTGTTCCCCCTTCTCTCTCTCTTGTTCCCCCTTCTCTCTCTCTTGTTCCCCCTGCTCTCTCTCTTTCTTGTTCCCCTGCTCTCTCTCTTTCTTGTTCCCCTGCTCTCTCTCATTCCCCAGCTCTCTCGTTCCCCGGCTCCGTATCTTACTCGTTCCCCCTGCTCTCGTGCAATGCTCTCTCGTTCCCTCTCTCTCTCACATTCCCCCCCTCCCTCTCTCTTTCCCCCTTCTCTCTTTCTTGTGCACCCATCTCTCTCTCTCTCATTCCCCCTTCTCTCTTTCTTGTTCCTCCATCTCTCTCTCTCGTTCACTGCGCTCTCTTTCGTTCCCCCCACTCTCATGCCCCCTTACTCGTTCCCTCTCTCTCTCTCACACACATTCCCCCTCTCTCTCTCACATTCCCCCTCTCTCTCTCTCTCTCACATTCCCCCCCTCTCTCACTCTCACATTCCCCCCTCTCTCTCTCTCATATTCCCCCCCTCTCTCTCTCTCTCTCTCACATTCCCCCTCTCTCTCTCTCTCACATTCCCCCCCTCCCTCTCTCTTTCCCCCTTCTCTCTTTCTTGTGCACCCATCTCTCTCTCTCTCATTCCCCTTCTCTCTTTCTTGTTCCTCCATGTCTCTCTCTCGTTCACTGCGCTCTCTTTCGTTCCCCCCACTCTCATGCCCCCTTACTCGTTCCCTCTCTCTCTCTCTCACACATTCCCCCTCTCTCTCTCACATTCCCCCTCTCTCTCTCAGCATGCCCCCCTCTCTCACTCTCACATTCCCCCCTCTCTCACTCTCACATTCCCCCCCTCTCTCTCTCTCTCTCTCTCTCACATTCCCCCTCTCTCTCTCTCTCTCACATTCCCCCCCTCTCTCACTCTCACATTCGCCCCTCTCTCTCTCTCACATTCCCCCCCTCTCTCTCTCTCACATTCCCCCCCTCTCTCTCTCTCTCTCTCTCTCACATTCCCCCTCTCTCTCTCCCCCACATTCCCTCTCTCTCTCTCCCCCACATTCCCTCTCTCTCTCACATCCCCCTCTCTCTCCCTCCCACATTCCCTATCTTTCTCTCACATTCCCCCTTCTCTCTCTCTCATTCCCCCCTCTCTCTCTCACATTCCCCCCCTCTTTCTAACATTCCCCCCTCTCTCTCACATTCCCCCCCTCTCTCTCACATTCCCCCCCTCTCTCTCACATTCCCCCTCTCTCTCTCACATTCCCCCCTCTCTCTCTCACATTCCTCCCTCTCTCTCTCACATTCCCCTCCCTCTCTCTCACATTCCCCCTCTCTCTCTCACATTCCCCTCTCTCTCTCTCACATTCCCCCCCCTCTCTCTCACATTCCCCCCCCTCTCTCTCACATTCCCCCCCCTCTCTCTCACATTCCCCCCTCTCTCTCTCACATTCCCCCCCTCTCTCTCTCACATTCCTCCCTCTCTCTCTCACATTCCCCCTCTCTCTCTCACATTCCCCCTCTCTCTCTCACATTCCCCCTCTCTCTCTCACATTCCCCCTCTCTCTCTCACATTCCCCCTCTCTCTCTCACATTCCCCCTCTCTCTCTCACATTCCCCCTCTCTCTCACATTCCCCCTCTCTCTCTCACATTCCACCTCTCTCTCTCTCACATTCCACCTCTCTCTCACATTCCACCTCCTCTCTCTCTCTCACATTCCACCTCTCTCTCACATTCCCCCTCTCTCTCTCACATTCCCCCTCTCTCTCTCACATTCCCCCTCTCTCTCTCTCATTCCTCTCTCTCTCTCTCATTCCTCTCTCTCACATTCCACCTCCCTCTCTCTCTCTCACATTCCACCTCTCTCTCACATTCCACCTCCCTCTCACATTCCACCTCTCTCTCACATTCCACCTCTCTCTCACATTCCACCTCCCTCTCACATTCCACCTCCCTCTCACATTCCACCTCCCTCTCTCTCTCTCACATTCCACCTCCCTCTCCCTCTCTCACATTCCCCCTCTCTCTCTCACATTCCACCTCTCTCTCTCTCACATTCCACCTCTCTCTCACATTCCACCTCTCTCTCTCTCTCACATTCCCCTGCTCTCGTGCAATGCTCTCTCGTTCCCTCTCTCTCTCACATTCCCCCCCTCCCTCTCTCTTTCCCCCTTCTCTCTTTCTTGTGCACCCATCTCTCTCTCTCTCATTCCCCCTTCTCTCTTTCTTGTTCCTCCATCTCTCTCTCTCGTTCACTGCGCTCTCTTTCTCTCACATTCCCCCCTCTCACATTCCCCCCCTCACATTGCTCTCTCTCACTCCTCCCTCTCTCACTCCCCCTCTCTCTCACTCCCCCTCTCTCTCACTCCCCCTCTCTCTCACTCCCCCTCTCTCTCACTCATTCTTCCACTGTCTCCCTCGCTCAATCCTCCCTTTTTCTCTGTCTCTCATTCCCCTCTCTCACTACCTCGTTCCCCCTCACTCTCATTTTCGTTCCCTCTCGTTCCCCCCTCTCTCCCTCTCGTTCTCCCCTCTCTCTCGCCCTCTCATTCTCCCCTCTCTCTCGCCCACTCGTAACCCCCTCTCTCTCTCCCTCTCGTTCCCCCCTCTCTCTCGTCCACTCGTAACCCCCTCTCTCTCTCCCTCTCGTTCCCCCCTCTCTCTCTCCCTCTCGTTCCCCCCTCTCTCTCTCCCTCTCGTTCCCCCCTCTCTCTCTCCCTCTCGTTCCCCCTCTCTCTCTCGTTCCCCCCTCTCCCTCTCGTTCCCCTCTCTCCCTCTCGTTCCCCTCTCTCCCTCTCGTTCCCCTCTCTCCCTCTCGTTCCCCTCTCGTTCCCCTCTCTCCCTCTCGTTCCCCTCTCTCCCTCTTTACGAAAGGGAAATCATGTTTGACAAACCTTCTGGAGTTTTTTTTAGCATGTAACTGGTAGGATAAGGGAGAACCAGTGGATGTGGTTTATTTGGATTTTAAGAAGGCCTTTGATAAAGTCCCACATAAGAGATTAGTGTGCAAAATTAAAGCACATGGGATTGGTGGTAATATAGTGGCATGGATTGAAAATTGGTTAACAGACAGGAAACAGAGAGTAGGAATAAATGGGTCTTTTTCGGGGTGGCAGGCAGTGACTAGTGGGGTACCGCAGGGATCAGTGCTTGGACCCCAGCTATTCACAATATATATCAATGATTTGGATGAGGGAACCAAATGTAATATTTCCAAGTTTGCTGACGACACAAAACTAGGTGAGATTGTGAGTTGTGAGGAGGATGCAAAGAGGCTTCAAGGTGATTTAGACAAGTTGAGTGAGTGGGCAAATACATGGCAGATGCAGTATAATGTGGATAAATGTGAAGTTATCCACTTCAGAAGGAAAAACAGAAAGGCAGAGTATTATTTAAATGGTGATAGATTGGGGAATGTTGATGTACAAAGGGACCTGGGTGTCCTTGTGCACCAGTCACTGAAAGCAAACATGCAGGTGCAGCAAGCAGTGAGGAAGGCGAATGGCATGTTGGCCTTCATTGCAAGAGGATTTGAGTACAGGAGCAAGGATGTCTTACTGCAGTTATACAGGGCCTTGGTGAGACCACACCTGGAGTATTGTGTTCAGTTTTGGTCTAAGAAAGGATATACTTGCCATAGAGGGAGTGCAGCGAAGGTTCACCAGACTGATCCCTGGGATGGCAGGACTGTCGTATGAGGAGAGATTGGGTCGACTCGGCCTGTATTCGCTCAAGTTTAGAAGAATGAGAGGGGATCTCATTGAAACATATAAAATTCTGACAGGGCCAGACAGGCTGGATGCAGGGAGGATGTTTCCCCTGGCTGGGGGGTCCAGAACGAGGGGTCACAGTCTCAGGATACGGGGTAGGACATTTAGGATTGAGATGAGGAGAAATTTCTTCACTCAGAGGGTGGTGAACCTGTGGAATTCTCTCCCACAAAAGGCTGTGGAGGCCAAGTCACTGAATATATTTAAGATGGAGCAAAATAGATTTTTAGACACAAAAGGCATCAAGGGGTATGGGGAGAGAGTGGGAATATGGTATTGAGATAGAGGATCAGCCATGATCATATTGAATGGAGGAGCAGGCTCGAAGGGCCGAATGGCCTACTCCTGCTCGTAATTTCTATGTTTCTCTCTCTCTCCTGCTCGTAATTTCTATGTTTCTCTCTCTCTCTCATTCCCCCTCTCTCTCTCTCGTTCCCCCTTCTCTCTCTTGTTCCCCCTTCTCTCTCTCTTGTTCCCCCTTCTCTCTCTCTTGTTCCCCCTTCTCTCTCTCTTGTTCCCCCTTCTCTCTCTCTTGTTCCCCCTTCTCTCTCTCTTGTTCCCCCTTCTCTCTCTCTTGTTCCCCCTTCTCTCTCTCTTGTTCCCCCTTCTCTCTCTCTTGTTCCCCCTTCTCTCTCTCTTGATCCCCCTTCTCTCTCTCTTGATCCCCCTTCTCTCTCTCTTGATCCCCCTTCTCTCTCTCTTTCTTGTTCCCCTGCTCTCTCTCTTTCTTGTTCCCCTGCTCTCTCTCATTCCCCAGCTCTCTCGTTCCCCGGCTCCGTATCTTACTCGTTCCCCCTGCTCTCGTGCAATGCTCTCTCGTTCCCTCTCTCTCACATTACCCCCCTCCCTCTCTCTTTCCCCCTTCTCTCTTTCTTGTGCACCCATCTCTCTCTCTCATTCCCCCTTCTATCTTTCTTGTTCCTCCATCTCTCTCTCTCGTTCACTGCGCTCTCTTTCGTTCCCCCCACTCTCATGCCCCCTCTTACTCGTTCCCTCTCTCTCTCTCTCACACATTCCCCCTCTCTCTCTCACATTCCCCCTCTCTCTCTCACATTCCCCCCCTCTCTCTCTCTCACATTCCCCCCCTCTCTCTCTCTCTCTCTCACATTCCCCCTCTCTCTCTCCCCCACATTCCCTCTCTCTCTCACATCCCCCTCTCTCTCCCTCCCACATTCCCTATCTTTCTCTCACATTCCCCCTTCTCTCTCTCTCATTCCCTCTCACTCTCACTCACATTCCCCCCCTCTCGCTCTCATTCCCCCTCTCTCTTTCTCACATTCCCCCCTCTCTCTCACATTCCCCCCTCTCTCTCTCACATTCCCCCCTCTCTCTCTCACATTCCCCCCTCTCTCTCTCACATTCCCCCCTCTCTCTCTCACATTCCCCCCTCTCTCTCTCACATTCCACCTCTCTCTCTCTCACATTCCCCTCCCTCTCTCTCTCACATTCCACCTCTCTCTCTCACATTCCACCTCTCTCTCTCTCACATTCCCCTCCCTCTCTCTCTCACATTCCCCTCCCTCTCTCTCTCACATTCCCCTCCCTCTCTCTCACATTCCCCCTCTCTCTCTCACATTCACCCTCTCTCTCTCTCATTCCCCTCTCTCTCTCATTCCCCTCTCTCTCTCTCTCTCTCATTCCTCTCTCTCACATTCCACCTCCCTCTCTCTATCTCACATTCCACCTCTCTCTCCCTCTCTCACATTCCACCTCTCTCTCTCTCTCTCACATTCCACCTCTCTCTCACATTCCACCTCTCTCTCTCTCACATTCCACCTCTCTCTCTCACATTCCACCTCTCTCTCACATTCCACCTCTCTCTCTCTCACATTCCACCTCTCTCTCTCTCTCTCACATTCCACCTCTCTCTCACATTCCCCCTCTCTCTCTCACATTCCCCCTCTCTCTCTCACATTCCCCCTCTCTCTCTCTCATTCCTCTCTCTCTCTCTCATTCCTCTCTCTCTCTCTCATTCCTCTCTCTCACATTCCACCTCCCTCTCTCTCTCTCACATTCCTCCCTCTCTCTCTCACATTCCCCCTCTCTCTCTCACATTCCCCCCTCTCTCTCTCACATTCCCCCCCCTCTCTCTCACATTCCCCCCCCTCTCTCTCACATTCCCCCCCCCCTCTCTCTCACATTCCCCCCTCTCTCTCTCACATTCCCCCCTCTCTCTCTCACATTCCCCCCTCTCTCTCTCACATTCCCCCCTCTCTCTCTCACATTCCCCCCTCTCTCTCTCACATTCCTCCCTCTCTCTCTCACATTCCTCCCTCTCTCTCTCACATTCCCCCTCTCTCTCTCACATTCCCCCTCTCTCTCTCACATTCCCCCTCTCTCTCTCACATTCCCCCTCTCTCTCTCACATTCCCCCTCTCTCTCTCACATTCCCCCTCTCTCTCTCACATTCCCCCTCTCTCTCTCACATTCCCCCTCTCTCTCACATTCCCCCTCTCTCTCTCACATTCCACCTCTCTCTCTCTCACATTCCACCTCTCTCTCACATTCCACCTCCCTCTCTCTCTCTCACATTCCACCTCTCTCTCACATTCCCCCTCTCTCTCTCACATTCCCCCTCTCTCTCTCACATTCCCCCTCTCTCTCTCACATTCCTCTCTCTCTCTCTCATTCCTCTCTCTCACATTCCACCTCCCTCTCTCTCTCTCACATTCCACCTCTCTCTCACATTCCACCTCCCTCTCACATTCCACCTCTCTCTCACATTCCACCTCTCTCTCACATTCCACCTCCCTCTCACATTCCACCTCTCTCTCTCTCTCTCACATTCCACCTCCCTCTCCCTCTCTCACATTCCACCTCCCTCTCTCTCTCTCACATTCCACCTCTCTCTCACATTCCCCCCTCTCTCTCTCACATTCCACCTCTCTCTCTCACATTCCCCCCTCTCTCTCTCACATTCCACCTCTCTCTCTCTCTCACATTCCCCTGCTCTCGTGCAATGCTCTCTCGTTCCCTCTCTCTCTCACATTCCCCCCCTCCCTCTCTCTTTCCCCCTTCTCTCTTTCTTGTGCACCCATCTCTCTCTCTCTCATTCCCCCTTCTCTCTTTCTTGTTCCTCCATCTCTCTCTCTCGTTCACTGCGCTCTCTTTCTCTCACATTCCCCCCTCTCACATTCCCCCCCTCACATTGCTCTCTCTCACTCCTCCCTCTCTCACTCCCCCTCTCTCTCACTCCCCCTCTCTCTCACTCCCCCTCTCTCTCACTCCCCCTCTCTCTCACTCATTCTTCCACTGTCTCCCTCGCTCAATCCTCCCTTTTTCTCTGTCTCTCATTCCCCTCTCTCACTACCTCGTTCCCCCTCACTCTCATTTTCGTTCCCTCTCGTTCCCCCCTCTCTCCCTCTCGTTCTCCCCTCTCTCTCGCCCTCTCATTCTCCCCTCTCTCTCGCCCACTCGTAACCCCCTCTCTCTCTCCCTCTCGTTCCCCCCTCTCTCTCGTCCACTCGTAACCCCCTCTCTCTCTCCCTCTCGTTCCCCCCTCTCTCTCTCCCTCTCGTTCCCCCCTCTCTCTCTCCCTCTCGTTCCCCCCTCTCTCTCTCCCTCTCGTTCCCCCTCTCTCTCTCGTTCCCCCTCTCCCTCTCGTTCCCCTCTCTCCCTCTCGTTCCCCTCTCTCCCTCTCGTTCCCCTCTCTCCCTCTCGTTCCCCTCTCGTTCCCCTCTCTCCCTCTCGTTCCCCTCTCTCCCTCTTTACGAAAGGGAAATCATGTTTGACAAACCTTCTGGAGTTTTTTTTAGCATGTAACTGGTAGGATAAGGGAGAACCAGTGGATGTGGTTTATTTGGATTTTAAGAAGGCCTTTGATAAAGTCCCACATAAGAGATTAGTGTGCAAAATTAAAGCACATGGGATTGGTGGTAATATAGTGGCATGGATTGAAAATTGGTTAACAGACAGGAAACAGAGAGTAGGAATAAATGGGTCTTTTTCGGGGTGGCAGGCAGTGACTAGTGGGGTACCGCAGGGATCAGAGCTTGGGCCCCAGCTATTCACAATATATATCAATGGTTTGGATGAGGGAACCAAATGTAATATTTCCAAGTTTGCTGACGACACAAAACTAGGTGAGATTGTGAGTTGTGAGGAGGATGCAAAGAGGCTTCAAGGTGATTTAGACAAGTTGAGTGAGTGGGCAAATACATGGCAGATGCAGTATAATGTGGATAAATGTGAAGTTATCCACTTCAGAAGGAAAAACAGAAAGGCAGAGTATTATTTAAATGGTGATAGATTGGGGAATGTTGATGTACAAAGGGACCTGGGTGTCCTTGTGCACCAGTCACTGAAAGCAAACATGCAGGTGCAGCAAGCAGTGAGGAAGGCGAATGGCATGTTGGCCTTCATTGCAAGAGGATTTGAGTACAGGAGCAAGGATGTCTTACTGCAGTTATACAGGGCCTTGGTGAGACCACACCTGGAGTATTGTGTTCAGTTTTGGTCTAAGAAAGGATATACTTGCCATAGAGGGAGTGCAGCGAAGGTTCACCAGACTGATCCCTGGGATGGCAGGACTGTCGTATGAGGAGAGATTGGGTCGACTCGGCCTGTATTCACTCAAGTTTAGAAGAATGAGAGGGGATCTCATTGAAACATATAAAATTCTGACAGGGCCAGACAGGCTGGATGCAGGGAGGATGTTTCCCCTGGCTGGGGGGTCCAGAACGAGGGGTCACAGTCTCAGGATACAGGGTAGGACATTTAGGATTGAGATGAGGAGAAATTTCTTCACTCAGAGGGTGGTGAACCTGTGGAATTCTCTCCCACAAAAGGCTGTGGAGGCCAAGTCACTGAATATATTTAAGATGGAGCAAAATAGATTTTAGACACAAAAGGCATCAAGGGGGTATGGGGAGAGAGTGGGAATATGGTATTGAGATAGAGGATCAGCCATGATCATATTGAATGGGGGAGCAGGCTCGAAGGGCCGAATGGCCTACTCCTGCTCGTAATTTCTATGTTTCTCTCTCTCTCCTGCTCGTATTTCTATGTTTCTCTCTCTCTCGTCATTCCCCCTCTCTCTCTCTCGTTCCCCCTTCTCTCTCTTGTTCCCCTTCTCTCTCTCTTGTTCCCCCTTCTCTCTCTCTTGTTCCCCCTTTCTCTCTCTCTTGTTCCCCCTTCTCTCTCTCTTGTTCCCCCTTCTCTCTCTCTTGTTCCCCTTCTCTCTCTCTTGTTCCCTCCTTCTCTCTCTCTTTCTTGTTCCCCTGCTCTCTCTCTTTCCCAGCTCTCTCGTTCCCCGGCTCCGTATCTTACTCGTTCCCCCTGCTCTCGTGCAATGCTCTCTCGTTCCCTCTCTCTCACATTCCCCCCCTCCTCTCTCTTTCCCCCTTCTCTCTTTCTTGTCACTCCATCACTCTCTCTCTCATTCCCCTTCTCTCTTTCTTGTTCCTCCATCTCTCTCTCTCGTTCACTGCGCTCTCTTTCGTTCGCCCCACTCTCATGCCCCTCTTACTCGTTCCTCTCTCTCTCACACATTCCCCTCTCTCTCTCTCTCTCTCACATTCCCCTCTCTCTCTCTCTCTCACATTCCCCCCTCTCTCTCTCACACATTCCCCCTCTCTCTCTCTCACACATTCCCTCTCTCTCTCTCCCCACATTCCCCCTCTCTCTCTCACATCCCCTCTCTCTCTCTCTCACATTCCCTATCTTCTCTCACATTCCCCTCTCTCTCTCTCACATTCCCCCTCTCCTCTCTCACATTCCCCCTCTCTCTCTCACATTCCCCCTCTCTCTCTCACATTCCCCCTCTCTCTCTCACATTCCCCCCTCTCTCTCTCACATTCCCCTCTCTCTCATTCCCCTCTCTCTCTCATTCCCCCCTCTCTCACATTCCCCCTCTCTCACATTCCCCCTCTCTCTCTCACATTCCCTCTCTCTCTCTCCCCCACATTCCCTCTCTCTCTCACATCCCTTCTCTCTCTCATTCCCTCTCACTCTCACTCACATTCCCCCTCTCTCTCTCATTCCCCCCTCTCTCTCACATTCCCTCCCTCTCTCCTCACAGTCCCCCTCTCCCTCACATTCCCCCTCTCCTCACATTCCCCCTCTCTCTCTCCATTCCCTCTCTCTCACATTCCCCTCTCTCTCATTCCCTCTCTCATTCTCTCTCTCTCTCTCATCCTCTCTCTCTCTCTCATTCTCTCTCTCTCACATTCCCCTCTCTCTCTCACATTCCCCTCTCTCTCTCACATTCGCTCTCTCTCATTCCACTCTCTCTCATTCCACTCTCTCTCATTCCACTCTCTCTCATTCACTCTCTCTCATCCCTCTCTCATTCCCTCTCTCTCTCTCATTCCACTCTCTCTCTCTCTCATTCCCCTCTCTCCCTCTCTCATTCCCTCTCTCCCTCTCTTTCCCCTCTCTCTCTCTCATTCCCCCTCTCTCTCTCTCATTCCCTCTCTCTCTCTCTCTCATTCCCCTCTCTCTCTCATTCCCCTCTCTCTCTCTCTCTCATTCCCTCTCTCTCTCTCTCTTTCCCTCCCCTCTCTCTTATTCCCCTCCCCTCTCTCTCTCATTCCCCCCTCTCTCTCTCATTCCCCTCTCTCTCTCTCATTCCCCCTCTCTCTCTCTCATTCCCTCCCCTCTCTCTCATTCCCCTCCTCTCTCTCATTCCCTCTCTCTCTCATTCCCCTCTCTCTCTCTCTCATTCTGCTCTCTCCCTCACTCATCCACTCTCTCTCTCTCTCTCTCTCTCATTCCCCTCTCTCTCTCCCCTCCTCTCTCTCATTCCTCCCCTCTCTCTCATTCCCCTCCCTCTCTCTCATTCCCTCTCCCCTCTCTCATTCCCTCCCCTCTCTCTCTCACTCATTCCCCTCTCTTTCTCATTCCCTCTCCAACTCTCTCATTCCCCTCTCCCCTCTCTCCTAATTCCCCCTTCTCTCTCATTCCTCTCTCTCTCTCATTCCCCTCCCTCTCTCTCTCATTCCCCTCTCTCTCCCACCTCCCTCTCTCTCTCCCCCTCCTCTCCTCTCTCATTCCCTCCCCTCTCTCTCTCACTCATTCCCTCTCTCTCACTCATTCCCTCTCTCTCACTTCATTCCCTCTCTCTCACTTCATTCCCCTCTCTCTCACTCATTCCCTCTCTCTCGTCATTCCCCTCTCTCTCATTCCCTCTCTCTCTCCCTCCCTCTCTCTCTCTCATTCCCTCCCTCTCTCCCTCCCTCTCTCTCTCTCATTCCCCTCTCCCCTCTCTCCCCTCCCTCTCTCTCTCTCATTCCCTCCCCCTCTCTCCCCTCCTCTCTCATTCCCCCCCCTCTCTCATTCCCTCTCTCTCTCTCTCATTCCCCTCCCCTCTCTTCATTCCCCTCTCTCTCTCTCATTCCCTCTCTCATCTCTCATTCCCCTCCCCTCTCTCATTCCCCTCCCCCCTCTCTCATTCCCTCCCTCTCTCTCATTCCCCCTCTCTCTCATTCCCCTCTCTTTCTCTCATTCCCTCTCTCTCTCTCATTCCCCCTCTCTCTCTCATTCCCCCTCTCTCTCTCATTCTGCTCCCCCTCCTCGCTCTCATTCTGCTCCCCTCTCTCTCATTCCTCTATCTCTCTCATTCCCCTCCCCTCTCTCTCACTCCCTCTCTCTCATTCCCCCTCTCTCTCTCACTCATTCCCTCTCTCGCTCTCATTCTGCTCCCCTCTCTCTCATTCCCCTCTCTCTCTCATTCCCCTCCTCTCTCTCATTCCCCTCTTTCTCTCTCATTCCCTCTTCTCTCTCATTCCCTCCCCCTCTCTCTCTCATTCCCCTCCCTCTCTCTCTCGCTCATTCCCCTCTCTCTCTCTCATTCCCTCTCTCTCTCTCATTCCCCTCTCTCTCACATTCCCCTCTCTCACATTCCCCCTCTCTCTCTCACATCCCCCCTCTCTCTCATATTCCCCTCTCTCTCTCTTTCCCATCCCCCTCTCTCTCTCATTCCCCCCTCTCTCTCATTCCCCCTCTCTTCTCATTCCCCCTCTCTCTCACATTCTGCCTCTCTATCATATTCCCCTCTCTCTCTCACTCCCCTCTCTCTTTCCCCCCTCTCATTCACCTCTCTCTCTCTCTCTCATTCCCTCTCTCTCTCTCTCTCATTCCCTCTCTCTCTCTCTCATTCCTCTCTCTCTCTCTCTCATTCCCCTCTCTCTCTCTCTTCATTCCCTCTCTCTCTCTCTCTCTCATTCCCCCCTCTCTCTCTCTCATTCCTCTCTCTCTCTCTCTCATTCCCTCTCTCTCTCTCTCTCTCATTCCCCTCTCTCTCTCTCATTTCCCTCTCTCTCTCATTCCCCCTCTCTCTCTCACTCATTCCCCTCTCTCGCTCTCATTCTGCTCCCCCTCTCTCTCATTCCCCTCCCCTCTCTCTCATTCCCCTCCCCTCTCTCCATTCCCCTCCCCTCTCTCACATTCCCCTCCCCCTCTCTCACATTCCCTCCCCTCTCTCACATTCCCTCCCCCTCTCTCACATTCCCTCCCCCTCTATCTCTCTCTCATTCCTCTCTCTCTCATTCCCTCCCTCTCTCTCATTCCCTCCCCCCTCTCTCTCTCTCTCATTCCCCTCTCTCTCTCATTCCCCCTCTTCTCACATTCCCCTCTCTCTCACATTCCCCCTCTCTCTCACATTCCCCTCTCTCTCACATTCCCCCTCTCTCTCACATTCCCCCTCTCTCTCATTCCCCTCTTTCTCTCTCATTCCCCTCTTTCTCTCTCATTCCCTCTTTCTCTCTCATTCCCCTCCCCCTCTCTCTCATTCCCCTCCCCTCTCTCTCTCATTCCCTCCCCCTCTCTCTCTCATTCCCCCCTCTCTCTCTCATTCCCCCTCTCTCTCTCATTCTGATCCTCCTCCCTCGCTCTCATTCTGCTCCCCCTCTCTCTCTCTCATTCCCCTCCCCTCTCTCTCATTCCTCTATCTCTCTCATTCCCCTCTCTCTCATTCCCTCCCCCTCTCTCTCATTCCCCTCTCTCTCATTCCCTCTCTCTCATTCCCCTCTCTCTCTCTCTCTCTCATTCCCCTCTCTCTCATTTCCCCCCTCTCTCATTCCCCCCTCTCTCATTCCCCCCTCTCTCATTCCCCCTCTCTCATTCCCCCTCTCTCATTCCCCCTCTCTCTCTCTCATTCCCCCTCTCTCTCTCTCATTCCCCTCTCTCTCTCTCTCATTCCCTCTCTCTCTCTCTCATTCCCTCTCTCTCTCTCTCATTCCCTCTCTCTCTCTCTCATTCCCTCTCTCTCTCATTCCCCCTCTCTCTCTCACTCATTCCCCTCTCTCGCTCTCATTCTGCTCCCCCTCTCTCTCATTCCCTCCCCCTCTCTCACATTCCTCTCTCTCTCATTCCCTCCTCTCTCTCATTCCCCTCTTTCTCTCTCATTCCCCTCCCCCTCTCTCTCTCATTCCCCTCCCCCCTCTCTCTCTCTCTCATTCCCCTCTCTCTCTCACTCATTCCCCTCTCTCTCACATTCCCCCTCTCTCTCTCACATCCCCCCTCTCTCTCATTCCCTCCCCCTCTCTCTCTCATTCCCCTCTCTCTCTCTCTCTCATTCCCCCTCTCTCTCTCTCTCTCATTCCCCTCTCTCTCACATTCCCCTCTCTCTCTCACATCCCCCCTCTCTCTTCATTCCCCTCCCCTCTCTCTCTCATTCCCTCCCCTCTCTCTCTCATTCCCCTCCCCTCTCTCTCTCATTCCCCCTCTCTCTCACATTCCCGCCTCTCTCTCACATTCCCCTCTCTCTTCTCATCCCTCTCTCTTTCCCCCTCTCATTCACCCTCTCTCTCTCTCTCTCATTCCCCTCTCTCTCTCTCTCATTCCCTCCCCCTATCTCATTCCCCTCTCTCTCATTCCCCTCTCTCTCATTCCCCCTCTTTCTCTCTCTCTCTCATTCCCTCTCTCTCTCTCTCTCTCATTCCCCTCTCTCTCTCTCTCTCTCATTCCTCTCTCTCTCTCTCTCTCATTCCCCTCTCTCTCTCTCTCTCTCATTCCCCCCTCTCTCTCTCTCTCATTCCCTCTCTCTCTCTCTCTCTCATTCCCTCTCTTCTCTCTCTCTCATCTCATTCCCTCTCTCTCTCTCTCTCTCTCTCATTCCCCTCCCTCTCTCTCTCTCTCTCATTCCCCTCTCTCTCTCTCTCATTCCCCTCTCTCTCACTTTCCCCTCTCTCTCTCACATCCCCCCTCTCTCTCATTCCCCTCCCCCTCTCTCTCTCATTCCCCTCCCCTCTCTCTCTCATTCCCTCCCCCTCTCTCTCTCATTCCCCCTCTCTCTCTCATTCCCGCCTCTCTCACATTCCCCCTCTCTCTCTCACTCCCCTCTCTCTTTCCCCCCTCTCATTCACCCCTCTCTCTCTCTCTCTCTCTCATTCCCTCTCTCTCTCTCTCATTCCCCTCCCCTATCTCATTCCCTCTCTCTCATTCCCCCCCTCTTTCTCTCTCTCTCTCATTCCCCTCTCTCTCATTCCCCCTCTCTCTCTCTCATTCCCCTCTCTCTCTCTCTCATTCCCTCTCTCTCTCTCTCTCATTCCCTCCCTCTCTCTCTCTCTCTCTCATTCCCCTCTCTCTCTCTCTCATTCCCCCTCTCTCTCTCTCATTCCCCTCTCTCTCTCTCATTCCCCTCTCTCTCTCACATCCCCCCTCTCTCTCATTCCCCTCCCCCTCTCTCTCTCATTCCCCTCCCCCTCTCTCTCTCATTCCCCTCCCCCTCTCTCTCTCATTCCCCCTCTCTCTCACATTCCCGCCTCTCTCTCACATTCCCCCTCTCTCTCTCACTCCCCTCTCTCTTTCCCCCTCTCATTCACCCTCTCTCTCTCTCTCTCATTCCCCTCTCTCTCATTCCCCTCTCTCTCATTCCCCCCTCTTTCTCTCTCTCTCTCATTCCCCTCTCTCTCATTCCCCCCTCTCTCTCTCTCTCTCTCATTCCCCTCTCTCTCTCTCTCTCATTCCCTCTCTCTCTCTCTCTCATTCCCCTCTCTCTCTCTCTTCTCATTCCCTCTCTCTCTCTCATTCTCCTCTCTCTCTCTCATTCCCCTCTCTCTCTCTCATTCTCCTCTCTCTCTCTCATTCCCCCCTCTCTCTCTCACTCATTCCCCTCTCTCGCTCTCATTCTGCTCCCCCTCTCTCTCATTCCCCTCCCCCTCTCTCTCATTCCCCTCCCCCTCTCTCACATTCCCCTCCCCTCTCTCTCTCTCTCATTCCTCTCTCTCTCTCATTCCCCTCCCTCTCTCTCATTCCCCTCTTTCTCTCTTTCCCTCCCCCCTCTCTCGCTCTCTCATTCCCCCACTCTCTCACTCATTCCCCTCTCTCGCTCTCATTCTGCTCCCCCTCTCTCTCATTCCCCTCCCCCTCTCTCTCATTCCCCTCCCCCTCTCTCACATTCCCCTCCCCCTCTCTCTCTCTCTCATTCCTCTCTCTCTCTCATTCCCCTCCCTCTCTCTCATTCCCCTCTTTCTCTCATTCCCCTCCCCCCCTCTCTCGCTCTCTCATTCCCCCCTCTCTCTCATTCCCCCTCTCTCTCACATTCCCCCTCTCTCTCACATTCCCCCTCTCTCTCTCACATTCCCCCCTCTCTCTCATTCCCCTCTTTCTCTCTCATTCCCCTCTTTCTCTCTCATTCCCCTCCCCCTCTCTCTCTCATTCCCCCCCTCTCTCATTCCCCCCTCTCTCTCATTCCCCCCTCTCTCTCACATTCCCCCTCTCTCTCTCACTCCCCTCTCTCTTTCCCCCCTCTCATTCCCCTCTCTTTCTCATTCCCCTCTCCAACTCTCTCATTCCCCTCTCCCCCTCTCCCTAATTCCCCCTTCTCTCTCATTCCTCTCTCTCTCTCTCATTCTCCTCCCTCTCTCTCTCATTCCCCTCTCTCTCCCCCCCTCCCTCTCTCTCACTCATTCCCCTCTCTCTCACTCATTCCCCTCTCTCTCTCTCATTCCCCTCCCCTCTCACATTCCCCTCCCCTCTCACATTCCCCTCTCTCTCTCTCATTCCCCTCCCCCTCTCTCTCATTCCCCTCCCCCTCTCTCTCATTCCCCTCCCTCTCTCTCATTCCCCTCCCTCTCTCTCATTCCCCTCCCTCTCTCTCATTCCCCCCTCACTCTCATTCCCCCCTCTCTTTCTCTCATTCCCCTCTCTCTCTCTCATTCTGCTCCCCCTCCCTCGCTCTCATTCTGCTCCCCCTCTCTCTCTCTCATTCCCCTCCCCCTCTCTCTCATTCCTCTATCTCTCTCATTCCCCTCTCTCTCATTCCCCTCCCCCTCTCTCTCATTCCCCTCTCTCTCATTCCCCTCTCTCTCATTCCCCTCTCTCTCATTCCCCTCTCTCTCATTCCCCTCTCTCTCTCTCATTCCCCCCTCTCTCATTCCCCCCTCTCTCTCTCTCTCATTCCCCTCTCTCTCATTCCCCTCTCTCTCTCTCTCATTCCCCTCTCTCTCTCTCTCATTCCCCTCTCTCTCTCTCTCATTCCCCCCTCTCTCTCTCACTCATTCCCCTCTCTCGCTCTCATTCTGCTCCCCCTCTCTCTCATTCCCCTCCCCCTCTCTCACATTCCTCTCTCTCTCTCATTCCCCTCTTTCTCTCTCATTCCCCTCCCCCCTCTCTCTCTCATTCCCCTCCCCCCCTCTCTCTCATTCCCCTCCCCCTCTCTCACATTCCTCTCTCTCTCTCATTCCCCTCTTTCTCTCTCATTCCCCTCCCCTCTCTCTCTCTCATTCCCCTCTCTCTCTCTCATTCCCCCTCTCTCTCACATTCCCCCTCTCTCTCACATTCCCCCTCTCTCTCACATCCCCCCCTCTCTCTCATTCCCCTCTTTCTCTCTCATTCCCCTCCCCCTCTCTCTCTCATTCCCCTCCCCCTCTCTCTCTCTCATTCCCCTCCCCCTCTCTCTCATTCCCCTCCCCCTCTCTCTCTTTCCCCCTCATTCACCCCTCTCTCTCTCTCTCTCTCATTCCCCTCTCTCTCTCTCTCTCTCTCTCATTCCCCTCCCCCTCTCTCATTCCCCTCTCTCTCATTCCCCCCTCTCTCTCTCTCTTTCCCCTCTCTCTCTCTCATTCCCCTCTCTCTCTCTCATTCCCCTCTCTCTCTCTCTCATTCCCCTCTCTCTCTCTCTCATTCCCCTCTCTCTCTCTCATTCCCCTCTCTCTCTCTCTCATTCCCCTCTCTCTCTCTCATTCCCCCCTCTCTCTCTCACTCATTCCCCTCTCTCGCTCTCATTCTGCTCCCCCTCTCTCTCATTCCCCTCCCCCTCTCTCTCATTCCCCTCCCCCTCTCTCACATTCCCCTCCCCCTCTCTCTCTCTCTCATTCCTCTCTCTCTCTCTCATTCCCCTCCCTCTCTCTCATTCCCCTCTTTCTCTCTCATTCCCCTCCCCCCTCTCTCGCTCTCTCATTCCCCCCTCTCTCTCTCATTCCCCTCTCTCTCTCTCTCATTCCCCCTCTCTCTCTCTCATTCCCCCTCTCTCTCACATTCCCCCTCTCTCACATTCCCCCTCTCTCTCTCACATTCCCCCCTCTCTCTCATTCCCCTCTTTCTCTCTCATTCCCCTCTTTCTCTCTCCCTCCCCACCTCCCTCTCTCTCCTTCCCCCATCTCCCTCTCTCTCTCATCCCCTCGCTCCCTCTCTCTCTTCTCCCCGCTCTCCCTCTCTCCCCTCTCCCCGTGCTCCCTCTCTCTCCCTCCTCTCGATCTCCCCTCTCTCTCCCTCCCTCGATCTCCCTCTCTCTCCCTCCCTGCGATCTCCCTCTCTCTCCCTCCCCGCTCTCCCTCTCTCTCCTCCCCTCCCTCTCGATCTCCCCCTCTCTCTCCTCCCCGCGATCTCCCTCTCTGTCCCTCCCAGCGCTCCCTCTCGCTCCCTCCCTGCGATCTCCCTCTCTCTCCCTCCCCGCGATCTCCCTCTCTCTCCCTCCCCTCTCCCTCCCCCCCGATCTCCCTCTCTCTCCCTCCCCGCGATCTCCCTCTCTCTCCCTCCCTGCGATCTCCCTCTCGCTCCCTCCCTGCGATCTCCCTCTCTCTCCCTCCCCGCGATCTCCCTCACCCTCTCTCTCATTCCCCCCTCTCTCATTCCCCCCTCTCTCATTCCCCCCTCTCTCATTCATTCCCCTCCCCCTCTCTCATTCCCCTCCCCCTCTCTCTCTCATTCCTCTCTCTCTCATTCCCCCCAATCTCTCTCTCTCATTCCCCCCAATCTCTCTCTCATTCCCCCCAATCTCTCTCTCATTCCCCCCAATCTCTCTCTCATTCCCCCCAATCTCTCTCTCTCATTCCCCCCCCTCTCTCGCTCTCATCATTCCCCCCTCTCTCTCTCATTCCCCTCTCTCTCTCTCTCATTCCCCCTCTCTCTCACATTCCCCCTCTCTACCCCCTCTCTCACATTCCCCCCTCTCTCTCACATTCCCCCCTCTCTCTCATTCCCCTCCCCCTCTCATTCCCCTCCCCCTCTCTCTCTCATTCCCCCCCCTCTCTCATTCCCCCCTCTCTCTCACATTCCCCCTCTCTCTCTCACTCCCCTCTCTCTTTCCCCCCTCTCATTCACCCCTCTCTCTCTCTCTCTCATTCCCCCCCTCTTTCTCTCTCTCTCTCATTCCCCTCTCTCTCATTCCCCCTGTCTCTCTCTCTCATTCCCCCCCTCTTTCTCTCTCTCTCATTCCCCTCTCTCTCATTCCCCCCTCTTTCTCTCTCTCTCATTCCCCTCTCTCTCTCTCATTCCCCTCCCCCTCTCTCATTCCTCTCTCTCTCTCATTCTTCTCCCTCTCTCTCATTCCCCTCTTTCTCTCTCATTCCCCTCTCTCTCTCTCATTCTCCTCTCTCTCTCTCATTCCCCCCCTCTTTCTCTCTCTCTCATTCCCCTCTCTCTCATTCCCCGCCCCTCTCTCGTTCTCTCTCATTCCCCCCCTCTCCCTCATTCCCCCCAATCTCTCTCTCTCTCTCTCATTCCCCCCCAATCTCTCTCTCTCAATTCCCCCCAATCTCTCTCTCTCTCATTCCCCCCAATCTCTCTCTCTCTCATTCCCCCCAATCTCTCTCTCTCATTCCCCCCAATCTCTCTCTCTCTCATTCCCCCCAATCTCTCTCTCTCTCATTCCCCCCAATCTCTCTCTCTCTCATTCCCCCCAATCTCTCTCTCTCTCATTCCCCCCAATCTCTCTCTCTCTCATTCCCCCCAATCTCTCTCTCTCTCATTCCCCCCAATCTCTCTCTCTCATTCCCCCCAATCTCTCTCTCTCTCTCATTCCCCCCAATCTCTCTCTCTCTCTCATTCCCCCCAATCTCTCTCTCTCTCATTCCCCCCAATCTCTCTCTCTCTCATTCCCCCCAATCTCTCTCTCTCTCATTCCCCCCAATCTCTCTCTCTCTCATTCCCCCCAATCTCTCTCTCTCTCATTCCCCCCAATCTCTCTCTCTCTCATTCCCCCCAATCTCTCTCTCTCTCATTCCCCCCAATCTCTCTCTCTCTCATTCCCCCCAATCTCTCTCTCTCTCATTCCCCCCAATCTCTCTCTCTCTCATTCCCCCCAATCTCTCTCTCTCTCATTCCCCCAATCTCTCTCTCTCTCATTCCCCCCAATCTCTCTCTCTCATTCCCCCCAATCTCTCTCTCTCTCATTTCCCCCAATCTCTCTCTCTCTCTCATTCCCCCCAATCTCTCTCTCTCTCATTCCCCCCAATCTCTCTCTCTCATTCCCCCCAATCTCTCTCTCTCATTCCCCCCAATCTCTCTCTCTCTCTCATTCCCCCCAATCTCTCTCTCTCTCATTCCCCCCAATCTCTCTCTCTCTCATTCCCCCAATCTCTCTCTCTCTCATTCCCCCCAATCTCTCTCTCTCTCATTCCCCCCAATCTCTCTCTCTCATTCCCCCCAATCTCTCTCTCTCATTCCCCCCAATCTCTCTCTCTCTCATTCCCCCCAATCTCTCTCTCTCTCATTCCCCCCAATCTCTCTCTCTCTCATTCCCCCCAATCTCTCTCTCTCATTCCCCCCAATCTCTCTCTCTCTCATTCCCCCCAATCTCTCTCTCTCTCATTCCCCCCAATCTCTCTCTCTCTCATTCCCCCCAATCTCTCTCTCTCATTCCCCCCAATCTCTCTCTCATTCCCCCCAATCTCTCTCTCATTCCCCCCAATCACTCTCTCTCTCATTCCCCCCAATCACTCTCTCATTCCCCCATCTCTCGCTCGCTCTCTTTCATTCCCCTCGCTCTCTCATTCTCCCCCTTTCTCTCTCTTTCCCCTCGCTCTCACGCTCTCTCTCTCTCTCATTCCTCTCTCTCATTCCCCTCGCTCTCTCATTCCCCCCCTTTCTCTCTCTCTTTCCCCTGGCTCTCACGCTCTCTCTCTCTCATTCACCCCCTCTCTCTCTCTCCCTCTCATTCATTCCCTCGCTCTCTCTCCCCCTTTCTCATTCCCCCTCTCTCTCTCTCTCATTCCCCCTCTCTTTCTCTCTCATTCCCCCTCGCTCTCTCTCATTCCCTCTCTCTCAATCCCCTCTCTCATTCCCCCCTCTCTCGCTCATTCCCTTTCTCTCTCATTCCCTCTCTCTCATTCTCCCCCTCTCTCATTCCCCCCTCTCACTCATTCCCCCCCCTCTCTCTCTCTCACTCCCCCTCTCTCTCATTCCTCTCTCTCTCTCTCATTCCCCCTCTCTCTCTCTCTCTCACTCCCCCCTCTCTCATTCCCCCCTCTCTGTGGGTTTTTCCTGCAGTTTCTGGACCTGATCCATTGGGAGTCCTGTTTTCAAACGGGGAACGTCGGTGCAGAGCGAGAAAACCGAGCGTCCGCCCTGACCTCCAGAGAGGGAATCGGGGGAAGGTCGCTCAGACCCCAGGAGAATTGCTCAGGATCCTTCACCGATCAGGTTCCCGCGGGGTCCCCGCCCCATTGCCCGATGTGAGCCCCCCGGTGGGGGTGGGGGTGGTCGCCTGCTCTCTCCCCCCGAGCTCCCCCTTACCGTGCCGGGCTGGCCTGGCCGTTGCTGCCGCTCGGTGTCCGGATCACTGACAGTTCGAGCCCGGGGCTGGTGCCAACAATCAACGGGGCATCATGGGAGCGATGGCACAAACTTTCCCAAAACTTCCCCCAAACTTTCCCCCGCCCCGCTCTCCCCCGCCCCGCACTTTTCTAGCGGTGGGTTAAGTTCGCGGCCGGGGTTCCCGGTCTCCGGTCCCCACTCCCCTCCCCCGGGCTGTTCCACAGCTCTGGCCTCTCGCCAACTTGGCCCCGGACCATCGGTGGAGCCGAGCCCCAAACTCACTGAATGTGGTGGGCGGGGGGGAGACCCGCAGGCTGGGGCAGTAACCCGCCACTTATCGTCTCATCATTCAACATTTTAACTATTTCTGATGCACAAACAAAAAGTCAAATACTGCAGATGCTGGAAACACTGAAGCGATCAGGCAAGTCCTGGTTTGGAGGGGGAGGGGGCAGTAAAACAGCAATATTAACCCAGACCACCCAACTCTGCATTTCCAGCTGTATGCAGGAAACGAAATCAGGTAGATGTGTGGACTCATTTAAAGAAAGACTTGCATTTATATAGCGCCTTTCACAACCTCAGGCCATCCCAAAGCACTTTACAGCCAATGAGGTACTTTTTGAAGTGTAGTCACTGTTGTAATGTAGGCAACGCAGCAGCCAATTTCAATGACTTGGATGAAGGGACCGAATGTATGGTTGCTAAATTTGCTGATGAGACAAAGGTAGGTAGGAAAGTAAGTTGTGAAGAGGGCATAAGGAGTCTGCAAAGGGATATAGATAGGTTAAGTGAGTGGGCAAAATGTTGGCAGATGGAGTATAATGTGGGAAAATGTGAACTTGTCCACTTTGGCAGGAGGAATAGAAAAGCAGGATATTATTTAAATGGAGAGAGATTGCAGAACTCTGAGGTACAGAGGGATCTGGGTGTCCCAGTACATGAATCACAAAAAGTTAGTATGCGGGTACAGCAAGTGATTAGGAAGGCAAATGGAATGTGGTTTTTTATTGCAGGGGGAATGGAATATAAAAGTAGAGATGTTTTGCTACAGTTGTACAGGGCATTGGTGAGACCACATCTAGAATACTGTGTGCAGTTTTGGTCTCCTTATTTAAGAAAGGACATAATTGCTTTAGAGGCGGTTCAGAGAAGGTTCACTCGACTGATTCCTTGGATGAGGGGCTTATCTTATGAGGAAAGGTTGGACAAGTTGGGCCTGTATTCACTGGAGTTTAGAAGAATGAGAGGTGATCTTATTGAAACGCATAAGATCCTGAGGGGGCTTGAAGGGGTAGATGCTGAGAGGATGTTTCCCCTTGTGGGAGAGACTAGAACTAGGGGACATAATTTAAAAATAAGGGGTCTCCTTTAAGGCTGAGTTAGACAGATTCCTGATTAACAAGGGAGTCAAAGGTTAGACAGGAAAGTAGGGCTGAGGTCACAATCAGATCAGCCATGATCATCAAATGGCAGAGCAGGCTCGAGGGGCCGAATGGCCTACTCCTGCTCTTAATTTGTATATATGTTGCGCACAGTAAGATCCCATAAACAGCAATGAGATAATAACTAGACAATCTGTTTCAGTGATGTTGGTTGAAGGATAAATATTGGTCAGGACACCTCCCCTGCTCTTCTTCAAAATAGTGCCATAGGATCTTTTACATCCACCTGAAAGGGAGATGGAGCCTTGGTTTAAGGTCTCATCCAAAAGACAGCACCTCCAACAATGTAGTGTTCATTCAGTACTGCACTGGGAGTGTCAGCCTGTACCATGTGCTCAAGTCTCTGGAGTGGGGCTTGAACCCACAACCTTCTGACTTAGAGGTGAGAGTGCTACCCATTGAGCCACAGCTGACACCTAATCATCCAAGGAACCCGCTGAAGGGTTGGCAGAATTTGGGATTATTGGCTTAGAAAGGGAAGAGACACTTTTGGATATCTCGGAGCAGGCTTACCCAGCTGCACTGCAAATTTTGTTTAGATTAATGCCGGATAACTGATTCAGTTTTACAGTAATTGTATGTGACTCCTGATGATACAGGATATAGATCCCCAATGTATAATCCTCCATCTCTCTTGACCCCTCCACTGCCGCTGTGTTGACCGAATGCTTGTCCAACATCAAGTCCTGGATGAGCCACAAGTTCCTCCAATTAAACATTGGGTAAGACGGAAGCCATGGGGCATGATTTTACCTGGGAGTCGGGAAACCAGCCCGTCCCTAGATATACGCCTGGGGAACCCAGAGGCTAAGTGAGTGCATCGCAATCTGCGATCGTAACTCTGTTGAAGGTAAATGTTTGTGCTTCCCGGTTTCCCACATGCCAGGCAGTCAGATTGACAGGCTGGCTGCTTGTCAGGAGGGAAAGGTGCCACGAATCGGAGAGGGGGGAAGGGAGGGAGAACGATCGTAAGCCCTATATATAAATCAGTGGGGTAATGTGGACGACATTGGTGGTGGGGGCGATGTCTAGCCAGCATCGGGATCGGGGGTCCAGCATCGGTGGGGGGGTCAGCCGGCCGATCAGGAGGTTATGTCGGCCAGGTGAGCTTGTTGGGCCTGGATGAAGCACCCCTGCTCCTCTGGGCCCACAAGCAGTGCAATAAAGGCCCTCACTTACCTCATGGATCCGGCCCTTCCCACCTGCTTTCACTTGACCAGAATCGGAAACAATGGGAAACCCGAACAGGTACGGTTAAATTCATTTTAATTGTCCAATACACAAAACTTAAGTACCTCAATGAAGTACATTGACCTTTTAAGCATCAGCCAGCGGGACTTCCTGGTGTCTGTTGTACACGCTCATCCAAATGTGCCTGGGTCAAACCCTGAATTGGGCCAGTTGGAGCCAGGAAGCGGTCCCACTCCAAAAAGCTGTTATTTTATCCTCCCACCAGCCCCCAACCCACCCATTCTTGGGGGTGAAAATTACCCCCATAGTCTTCAGCTCCCACCACAAACACAGTTTGCTAGCCACCAATTCCATCCCCCTCCCTGCCCACCACCTCAGGCTGAACCAAACTGTTCACAACCTTGGCATCCTATTTGACCCTGAGCTGAGCTTCCGACCACACATACTCTGCCGCTGCCTCAGTTCATCTGCTGCTGAAACCCTCATCCATGTTTTTGTTACCTCGAGACTTGACTATTCCAATGCTCTCCTGGCCGACCTCCCATCTTCCACCTTCCATAAATTTGAGCTCATCCAAAACTCTGCTGCCCCTATCCTAACTCGAACCAAGTCCTGTTCTCCCATCACCCCTGTGCTCGCTGACCTACATTGTCCAGGAATGCCTCGATTTTAAAATTCTCATCCTTGTCTTCAAATCCCTCCATGGCCTTGCCCCTCCCTATCTCTGAAACCTCCTCCAGCCCCACAACCCTCCAAGATCTCTGTGTTCCTTCAACTCTGGACTCTTGTGCATCCCCCACTTCCTTTGCCCCATCATTGGCGGCTGTGCCTTCAGCCCCAAGCTCTGGAATTCTCTCCATAAACCTCTGTTTCTCTACCTCGCCTCCTTTACAACCCTCCTTAAAACTTACCTCTGACCAAGCTTTTAGTCACTCTTCCTAATATCTTCTTCTTTGGCTTGGTATCAAATTTTGTCTAATAACGCTCCTGTGAAGTGCCTTGGGATGTTTTCCTACGTTAAAGGCCCTATATAAAGGCAAGTTATTGTGTGGTTCACGTTACCATTCCCATACCTCTAACAGCAAGACTTCACCTTAGGGTAGGGATGGACAACTCTACCAATGGGGCAGAATCCAGCCCATGTGGACAAGCTCTCCCTGTATGTTGTGGTGCTCAGCTCTTCTAATGCACATTGACATCAGATTGAGTTATCTGTACCCGCAAAGTTCAACCATCATTTGCTGAGTCAGTGCTGCTAAAATATATATAAGGTGTTGGGAAATCTGTTGCATGTTTTTACTCCCAATACGTTTCTCCAGTAATTTTTATTTTGTGAGTCTTTCTGTATTCCCAGCAACAACCGTGGTCAAATTAATGAGAAATAGAAACCTAAAATGCTGGAAATACCCAGTCCAGGTCAGGTTAGATTACAGATTTCTTCAGCTGAACTCTTATTATGCCATCTAATAGGAAACACAAACCTCTGTCAGATGACCAGACTGCAGCACAGCACCTGAATGTCACCTGTCTGATATGTGGCAATCACTCTGTGGTTATTAGAGCTCTGCTAGTTTGGCTGGTGTGAATGGACTTCCAAAGATCTGATTCTGCAGGGTTTGCTAGAGCTTTGCTAAGATTTTAAATTCAGCATTTAATCATTAAATGGGTTTATAAGGTAGGTATCGACCTGTGTCAGTGCTGCCCAACAATCTCCTGTAGTAGGCAAAAATGGTGTCTGTCTTTTAGTGAACATTTTCCGTGGCACTTTTTGTTTAATTCCTCCTGTTTTCACCTAGACTCAGGCAATGTTATAACTGTCTCTTCTTCCTCCCCTCATTGCTCAGTTGATAAAGGCAGTTTGTAAATGAGCCATAGACAGAGCCATCACTCAAAGGGCAGTGATAGTGGTCATGAGTTTTATATAGAAAGAGTTAACCTTGATAGTTACAATTGCTGACATATCGGGACTGTGAATCCTCCCTCCCTACATTGTGACTGCTCACATGGCTGGGGCACACACTGAACATTCACATTACTTACATTTTCGAGCAACTGACCAGTGAGTGCAAAGATCACTGCAAAGACAGAACAATTGCGGCAGTCAGTAATTGCAACCCGAAATGAAACACCGACAGCATGAGCTTCCTTGGAATCTGCATTAGTGAGGAAGACTGTAAAAGACTTTAGTGAGGCAAAAGCAGGTTAGTGAAATGGGCAGACTGATGGCAGTTGCAGTTTAATGTGGATAAATGTGAGGTCATATATTTTTGAAGAAAAAACAAGGAGTGGGAAATTCAATGGAAAGATACTGACGGGAGTGGATAAAAGGAGCCCGAAGGGTGTAAATACATCATTCCCTGAATGTGTGATCGCAGGTAGAGAAAGCCATACAAAGGGCCAATAGCATTTTGGGATTTATAAATTGGGGCGTAGAGAACAAGAGTAAATAAATAACGATAAATTTGTACAAGGCAATGGTCAGGCCATAGTTTTATGCGTCCCATTATAGAAATGATATTGAAGCCAGAATGCCAGCATGATGCCAGGGGTAGGAAACTATAGTTATGAGAAAAGACTTGAGATATTGGGACTATTTCCACAGGTGCAGAGAAGGCTGAGAGGAGAGTTAATCGAGATTTCTAAAATGATGAAGGGTTTTGACAGGGTGAATAGGGAAAGAGTATTACTGCTGGTTGAGGCGTCAGTGACAAGGAGCCATCAATTTCAAATTTTCACCGAGAGAGGTTAAGAGATTTTTTTTAAGCAGAGGATTGTTGGAGTATGAAATGGTTTGCCATGAGGAGTGGTTGAGGTAGAAACCATTGCATTTTTTTAAAAGAGAAAATCAGATATGTATTTGAATCAAAGGAAGATACAAGGCTATGGAAAGACAGTGGGGCAGTGGGATTCGTTTTGTATTCTTCTAGCCGGCTCAGACAAGTTGTGCTCCTCTGTGCTATAAACCACTAGAGTTGTGTAGCATCATTTTTTTTGCCTCACACCTCTGTAAAATGCCTTGGGATGATTTTCTATGTTAAAGGCACAATATAAATGCAAGTTGTTCTTGCTGTAAGGAGTAACAGTTAATCCTGAATGAGCTACTCACACATGAATAAGGTCCACAGGAGATCTAGTCTGTTTATGGAAACTGCCTTTTTGCCATGAACACAAGACAGAAGTGTTAGAGAGCCTGAGCCATACACACTGTCCTAGTGCTTGGTTCATGTTAGAAATGAGCAGAACGAGAACAAGTCAGAGAAAGGGAATTAGGCCAAGTCACATTCAAACCTTGCATGTGAGAACAGAGTGAAGTTCAGAGCTATGTCACATGTTCAGAGCTATGTCACATGTTCAGAGCTATGTCACATGTTCAGAGCTATGTCACATGTTCAGAGCTATGTCACACAGCGACCTAATGAAAATCAGGGAACCAGATATTCAGGTCTTATCCAGTCAAACCAACAAACTATCACAGTACAAACTGCACACAAAGAACTTTTAGTTATCACCAGAACAAATAGTGAAATCAGAAGACAATTTTTTTCACACTGAAGGTTATTAGAATATGGAAAGGTTTACCACAAGTGGCTATTGAGGCAGAGACTCTAACATCATTTAAAAGGAAATTGGTAAGTGTTTGAAAAGGAATAATATAAAAGGATATGTAGAAAGGGCAAGAAAACTAGATTAGAGAGCTTAGCTGAAGAGCGAGCACTGGCACAATGGGCTGCATGGCCTCCTCCTATGCTGTCAATTATAAGATCGCCCACTGCTGGTCTGCTATTTTATTACAGTCAATTAATCTGGGTTAGGTCCTCTTTCAACCCACTGAACTTAGCTGACGGCTAATGCAATACTTAAAAGCGATGTTAATTACCAGTAATCAGAGACCCTGGTCAGCTATTCCCTTCTTGTATAAACTGGAACTGACTCCGAACATATGAAAAAGGCCAGGAAAAACGTAGCTGGTCCATTGAGCCTGTCCCATCACGGCATGGTGTAACCTCAATACAACAATACCCCCTGTCCCTCCCCACGCAGCCTCCTGGGAGGCAAAAGAAAAAGAGAAAAAACTTTAGGGCAATTCAGGAAAAAACTCTGGAAAATCCCTGTCTGACCCCTGAAGGGGATCAAACTCTAGGAGACCGCACTGACTGGGAGTCACAGCCCCCAGAGACCCACCTACCTGCCTTCTATATGTAGAGATGTTTGCCACTCAGGAACTTCTCCAGCTCCCTTTCGAATGCTCGCAGTGAATCCACACGCACTGCGTGAGCCAGAAACTTATTCCTGAGATCGTCAGCTCTCTGTGAAAAGAAGTATTTTCCACCGTTTAAAGCAGGCGCGTTCGTGCGAACGCAATTTGCCCGCTATACACGATGGACGGTAAAACATGGTGACGCTATTTCAATACAGTGTGATCAACAAGACTGTTCCTTCTGTGCAGCCCCACTCTGATCTGCTCGCTGTCTCGAGCCCCTGATGTGCACAGTGTGCTTCCATTCTGGTCGCTGAGCACCAGATTTCTCTGGCAATTGAGAAAAAACACGAGTGAAGGCTCTTCGTCCAGAGCGGCTCTCCGGTTCCGTGTTGGCCATATTCACCGGCTAGCATGCAGTGGTCACTACGCTGACCGTGGCTGGGCCAGAGCTCCCATCTGTCTGTCTGCTGTTCTCGAGTACCTTATCTGACCACCGAGATCCTGGAGCAGGCGGGCAACGTGGCCCGCGACAAGACATGATCACCCCATTCCCCAACCCGCACCCACCATCCCTCCACACCCTCCACCCTTCCCACACCTGCAGCTCCCTTTCTGTAACGATGAGGAGCTGAATGGTATTGGTAGGGGTCACCAAAGCTCAGGGTAGGGTCCTGCTCCACATCTAGGCTATGCTGCTGCTGAAGAAAACCAGAGTTGGGAGCACCAAGAGCAAGTAAAGTGGCCAAGAATTAATCTAATAACCAAAGGCTCTTTTCAGAGCCACCCACTGTATCAGTGAAAGGGCTCGTTAGTGTCTGCAGGGAGGGGCCAAGTTTGGTTTTTGAACGGTTTGCCTTGTAGTGTTTCCCGGGTCTCTGCTGAGTAAATAGGTGTTTCTCAGCTCCCTATGGTGGGATGTTTTCCTTTCTCTGGGTCCAGTAAGTGCCCGTTAGAGGGGCCCCTCTGATTCCAGGATTCTTCCCATCACACAGATCCTGCTGTGACTTTGGGTCAGGGCTATTTCTAAACCCATAAGAGTATCGACCACGCTCAGCTTTATTTAAACTGCAGTTGGTTTACAAACTGTAACTTCCACACCACATTGAGGGGATTAGGGGGTTTAAATACACAAGAGGTAAATGAACCTTGACAAGGTGTGAACTAGTGAGTATGCTCAGCTATTTCTGCCCGAAATAAACGCAGCACTTAAGACGCTGTAACCGGCAACTTTGAAACTGATGTTAATGCAATTGGATAATTGTTATCGCTTTTTGACTGACATAAGTGACTGTCTGTTTTAAACGTGATGTGGAGATGCCGGTGATGGACTGGGGTTGACAATTGTAAACAATTTTACAACACCAAGTTATAGTCCAACAATTTTTATTTGAAATCTACAAGCTTTCGGAGGCTTCCTCCTTCGTCAGGTAAATGTTCAGGAGCTCCTCAAAGCCTACGCATTTATACATATAGAACAATACATGGTGTTTACAGACTGCCCCTGCAACTGCCCGTTGCCAAGGCAATCACCGTGTTCAGACAGAGAGGTGTCACCTACAGAACCCCCGAATACACATTCAACAAAAAAAACCAGGAACACTTCTCACCACGATGGACGTCTCGGCACTCTACACCAGTATCCCCCACGATGACGGCATCGCTGCGACAGCATCAATACTCAACACCAACAACAGCCAATCTCCAGATGCCATCCTACAACTCATCCGCTTCATCCTGGATCACAATGTCTTCACCTTCGATAACCAGTTCTTTACCCAAACACACGGAACAGCCATGGGGACCAAATTTGCACCCCAATACGCCAACATTTTCATGCACAAGTTCGAGCAGGACTTCTTCACTGCACAGGACCTCCAACCAACACTATACACCAGATACATCGACGACATTTTCTTTCTATGGACCCACGGCGAAGAATCACTAAAGAGACTACACGATAACATCAACAAGTTCCATCCCACCATCAAGCTCACCATGGACTACTCCTCAGAATCAGTTTCTTTCTTGGACACACGAATCTCCATCAAAGACGGGCACCTCAGCACCTCACTCTACCGCAAGCCCACGGACAACCTCACGATGCTTCACTTTTCCAGCTTCCACCCTAACCACGTCAAAGAGGCCATCCCCTATGGACAGGCCCTGTGAATACACAGGGTCTGCTCAGACGAGGAGGAACGGGATGGACACCTACAGACGCTGAAAGACGCCCTAGTAAGAACGGGATATGACGCTCGACTCATTGATCGACAGTTCCGACGGGCCACAACGAAAAATCGCATAGACCTCCTCAGAAGACTAACACGGGACGCAACCAACAGAGTACCCTTCGTCGTCCAGTACTTCCCCGGAGCGGAGAAACTACGCCATGTTCTCCGCAGCCTTCAACATGTCATCAATGACGACGAACACCTCGCTATGGCCTTCCCCACACCTCCACTACTCGCCTTTAAACAGCCACCCAACCTCAAACAGACTATCGTTCGCAGCAAATTACCCAGCTTTCAGGAGAACAGCGTCCACAACACCACACAACCCTGCCACGGTAACCGCTGCAAGACATGCCAGATCATCGACACAGATGCCACCATCACACGAGAGGACACCACCCACCAGGTGCATGGTTCATACTCCTGTGACTCGGCCAACGTTGTCTACCTCATACGTTGCAGGAAAGGATGCCCCGGAGCATGGTACATTGGTGAGACCATGCAGACACTGCGACAACGGATGAACGGACACCGCGCAACAATCGCCAGACAGGAGGGTTCCCTCCCAGTCGGGGAACACTTCAGCAGTCAGGGACATTCAGTCACCGATCTTCGGGTAAGCGTTCTCCAAGGCAGCCTTCGATACACACGACAACACAAAATCGTCGAGCAGAAATTGATAGCCAAGTTCCGCACCCATGAGGACGGCCTCAACCGGGATCTTGGGTTCATGTCACACTACACGTTACCCCACCAGCGACCAAAAGCTATCTGTTTTTAATATAATGGGTCATTTGCTGGCTTTCTCTGCCTTCCGGATGTTTCTGCCTCTCTCTGTTTTTTTTTCCTGTTTGTTTTTTTGTTGAATGTGTATTCGGGGGTTCTGTAGGTGACACCTCTCTGTCTGAACACGGTGATTGCCTTGGCAACGGGCAGTTGCAGGGGCAGTCTGTAAACACCATGTATTGTTCTATATGTATAAATGCGTAGGCTTCGAGGAGCTCCTGAACATTTACCTGACGAAGGAGGAAGCCTCCGAAAGCTTGTAGATTTCAAATAAAAATTGTTGGACTATAACTTGGTGTTGTAAAATTGTTTACAATTGTTTTAAACGTGGATGTTTTAAGTGGTGGGCACTGTATATCCTAGTATCTAACCTAGTTCTATGCCTATGCCCCAGGTCCTCCCTGACCTTCCCATCTCAAATAGCCTGTCCACTTGGATTTCATTTCTTTAATGACCTCAATCATATCTGCTCAAGCATATCTCTTCTGGCACCGGTCACCGTTAGGACTGGGGCCTTGAGTGTGGTTGTGATGTTTAACTGGTCACCTGGTCTGTCCCATTACAGCCACTTCTGCTAATAGGCAAATCCACTTATACCTTCCTGAGATCAGTTATAACTGGTTGTAAATTTAATGTTCCAGGTTAATCATTGGCTTTCTTTTAAAGATTGTTTTGTATCTTTAATAAAGTATGACGCTTTGAAGTATGACAAACATGCATTAGACATGACTTAAATATACACTAATGGACCACACTGTGGCACTGCTCATAGTAAGGCAGAGGATGTGCTGTTTCAATAGGAAAAGAATGTTATACCATGTAATGTGGAATGTTCTATTCTGCTAAGTCTAATTGTTAAGAAGCACAGGCTCAAATCAAAGTTTGATTGCTGGTCAGGGATCTTTGTCCATTGGAAAGCATTCGTCAGTTTCAGGCTACAGGTCAGAAACACTCAGCATTAAGTGGCCTTTTTAAAAGTCTGTTTTGCATATTGAATGCACATAAGGGGCAAACTCTCACTGAACTAACCACTGAGTAATTGTCCGTCATGTGACATTAGGTTAGCGGTCTGACAGATGAAGCTCTTGCAACTACTTGTAGCTACAACAACCAACCTGATGCACAGTAGTAGTGATAAAACTAGATTAACTTTAAGATATGAACATGTACATTAGACTTGCCTGTTATTCAGAGTCGGGTTTCCACTGGAGACCGCGAGCATGTTTGTACAGCAGAATGGTTTAGCAATCGCATTTGTTTTAACTCTGAAAAGAGGCATTGGAAAATATTGCCTGGCTTTCAGACTCAGACTTTCTGAGTGCTGCAGTTCGTTAATCTCTGCTACTATTCAGACTCAGACTTTTCCACACGAGTGTTGGTTCTGACTCAAAAGCAAAATACTGCAGATGCTGGAAATCTGAAATAAATCTGAAATGTTCTGACAAAAGGTCGTCAACCTGTTAACTCTGTTTCTCTCTCCACAGATGTGTCCAGCATTTTACATTTTTATTATTGTTGGTCCTGACTGCTGTTTGTGCTGCTCCCAGTGCACCGGACTCACCTCACAGAGGGACTTCTCCGAGGCAGAAACTTTGCGTTCACATACAGCTTCCCTCACCCATGGTCCCAGCAGCATAAGGACCAGTGTTCCATGGAGTATTTGATCATGTATCCATCCTTACAACTCTCAAACCTATTCTTAAACATTATCAGTAAGGGATGATAACAAAAGTTTTAAAAAATGCTACACTATCCAGTGTAACATACCTACCTTTGCAAAACACTCCATATCCTCATAGCTCCATCCCTAGCCCATTTCATTGAGTTACATCGAAACTACAGCACAGAAAAAGGCCATTCGGCCTAACTGATCTAGGCCGGTGTTTATGCTCCACATGAGTTTCCTCCCTCCCTACTTCATCTAACCCTATCAGCATAGCCTTCAATTCCTTTCTCCCTCATGTATTACATTCTATGCTATTCACCTCAACTACTCCTTGTGGTAGCGAGTTCCACATTCTTACCATTCTTTGGGTAGAGAAGTTTCTCCTGAATTCCCTATTTGATTTATTAGTGACTATCTTATATTTATGACCTCTAGTTTTGGACTCCCCCACAACTGGAAACATCTTCTCCACGTCTACCCTATCAAACCCCTTCACTATCTTAAAGACATTACCAGGTCACCCCTCAGCCTTCTCTTTTCTAGAGCCTTTCCTGATAAGTATATCCTCTCAGTTCCAGTATCATCCTTGTGAATATTTTTTGCACCCTCTCCAATGCGTCTATATCCTTTTTATAATACGGAGACCGGAACTGTTCACAGTATTCCAAGTGTGGTCTAACCAAGGTTCTATAAGTTTAACATAACTTCTCTGCTTTTCATTTCTATCCCTCTAGAAATGAACCACAGTTCTTGATTTGCCTTTTTTTATGGCCTTATTAACCTGCGTCGTTGTTTTTAGTGATTTGTGGATCTGTACCTCAGATCCCTCAGCTCCTCTACCCCATTTAGACTCTTATTATCCCAGCAGTATGTGGCCTCATTATTCTTCCTACCAAAATGCACCACCTTGCACTTATCAATATTGGAATTCATTTGCCAATTACACGGCCATTCTGTAAGTTTATTAATGTCTTCTTGCATTTTGACGCATTCTTTCTTTGTATTAACCACACCTCCCAATTTGGTGTCGTTCGCAAATTTTGAAATTGTACTTCCAATTCCAGAGTCCAAATCGCTGATGTAAATGGTGAACAACAGTGGTCCCAGCACCGATCCCTGTGGAACATCACTTCCCATCTTTTGCCAGTCTGAGCAGCTATCCTTAACCCCTACTCTCTGTTTTCTGTTTTGTAGCCAGCTTGCTATCCATTCTGCTACCTGTCCCCTGACTCCACATGCTCTGACCTTAGTCATGAGTCTGCAATGCGGTACCTTATCGAAGGCCTTTTGAAAATCCAAATATATTACATCTACTACATTACCCTTGTCTACTCTTTCTGTTACTTCTTCAAAGGTTTCAATAAGGTTGGTCAAGCATGACTTTCCCTTTTGAAATCCATGCTGACTATTCTTTATTATATTTTCATTCTCTAGGTGTCTTTCAATACTTCTTTAAGTAAAGATTCCATTATCTTTCCTCCCACTGACGCTAAGCTAACTGGTCTATAGTTCCCTGGACTTATTTTATCTCCCTTTTAAATATAGGAATAACATTAGCTGTCTGCCAGTCCCTTTTCTAATGAATTTTTATATATGTGTAATAATGCCTCTGCTATCTCTTCCCTAACTTCTTTTAATATTCGCAGATGCAATCCATCTGGACCAGGTGTCTTATCCTCCTTAAGTTTGATTAATTTATCAATTATCTCCCCCCTTTGTATCTTAAATGTTTTAATATGTTTTTCGACCACTTCCTCTAATGTCTTGCCCACCTTGTTAGTCTCCCTGGTAAATACTGAGGCAAAGTAATTATTCAGTATTTCTGCCATTTCGCTGTCATTACCTGTGAGTTTATCTTGTGTATCCCTTAGTGGCCCTATCCCTATCCTGATTTTTCTTTTGTTATTTATGTGTCTGTAGAATACTTTACTATTTTTTAATATTCCTTGATAATTTAATCTTGTAGTTCCTCTTTGCTTTCCTAATTGTTTTTTTGACTTATTTCCTAATCTCTTCATATTCCCTTTTATCATCCTCCCCTTTATTGTCCATGTACTTAGAGTGTGTCCTTTCCTTTAGTTTCAGTTTTACTCTTATCTCTTTATTCATCCATGGTGTTTCTTTATTGGTTAGTTTGTTCTTGTTTTTAGAGGAATATATTTCTCCTGAACTCTACTGATCACTGTTTTAAATATTTCTCACTGCTGTTCTTTCTCTTTGTTTGTCTGGAATTTTTTTCCAGTTAACCTTCCCGAGTTCCATTCTCATCCCCTTAAAATTAGCTCTTTTCCAATCTATTACTTTGTTCTTTGTCTTACTTACGACTTTCTCGATCATAATCTTAAACCTTATTATGTTATGATCGCTATTGCCTACTGGGTAAGAAAGGAGTCCTGTACACACTGTGAAAACTCCATTCCCTTTTCCCTTTTCACTGCCTCTTCTTGTCAGTTTATTTGGGGATAGTTGAACTCTCCCGTGATTATTATTCAATGTCTTTTACTCATTTCATGGATTTGTCGACATATTTCATTCTCCACTTCCCTCCCACTATTGGGTGGTCTGTAGAATATCCCTATTAACGTGATCGATCCCTTCTTATCCTTTGTCTCAATCCATGTGGATTCTGTTTCTATCTTAATGTTACTTATGTCCCTTTTTTTTACTGCCATTATATTGTCTCTAATTTGTACACCTATCCCACCCCCTTCTTCCTTTCCTATCCATTCTAAATATATGATATCCTGCAATATAACATGTTCTTTATGTAGCCATGTTTCAGTTATCCCTACCACATCTGGCTCTTCATTATGAATTATTGTCTCCAGTTCCCCTGTTTTGTTTCGGATTCTGTGCATATTACACTACAGGCAATTTAATTTGTTTTTAATAATTGTTCCCGTCACTTTGTTTTTAAGTCATTTTGTACTTACGTCCTGTAACTGTATTTTTCCTGACAGTTTCCGTTACCTTCATTCCTTAACTTGGTCTGACCTTTACTCATTTCCTATTTCTTCAGAATTATGTTACCTTCCCCAGATCCCACCCACCATTTTACTAGTTTAAAGTCCTATTGATAGCCCGATTTATCCCTTCCACTAGGACACTGGTCCCATTCCGGTTCAGGTGGAGCTCTGCTCTCTCCGCTCCTCTCTTATTCTCCCAGCTCCGCTCTCCTCGTTCCTCTCTTATTCTCCCAGCTCCACTCTCTCCGTTCCTCTCTTATTCTCCCAGCTCCGCTCTCTCCGTTCCTCTCTTATTCTCCCAGCACCGCTCTCTCCGCTCCTCTCTTATTCTCCCAGCTCCACTCTCTCCGTTCCTCTCTTATTCTCCCAGCTCCGCTCTCTCCGCTCCTCTCTTATTCTCCCAGCTCCGCTCTCTCCGCTCCTCTCTTATTCTCCCAGCTCTGCTCTCTCCGCTCCTCTCTTATTCTCCCAGCTCCGCTCTCCGCTCCTCTCTTATTCTCCCAACTCCGCTCTCCTCGTTCCTCTCTTATTCTCCCAGCTCCGCTCTCCGCTCCTCTCTTATTCTCCCAACTCCGCTCTCCTCGTTCCTCTCTTATTCTCCCAGCTCCGCTCTCCGCTCCTCTCTCATTCTCCCAGCTCTGCTCTCTCCGCTCCTCTCTTATTCTCCCAGCTCTGCTCTCTCCGCTCCTCTCTTATTCTCCCAGCTCTGCTCTCTCCGCTCCTCTCTTATTCTCCCAGCTCTGCTCTCTCCGCTCCTCTCTTATTCTCCCAGCTCCGCTCTCTCTGTTCCTCTCTTATTCTCCCAGCTCTGCTCTCTCCGCTCCTCTCTTATTCTCCCAGCTCTGCTCTCTCCGTTCCTCTCTTATTCTCCCAGCTCTGCTCTCTCCGCTCCTCTCTTATTCTCCCAGCTCTGCTCTCTCCGCTCCTCTCTTATTCTCCCAGCTCTGCTCTCTCCGCTCCTCTCTTATTCTCCCAGCTCCGCTCTCTCTGTTCCTCTCTTATTCTCCCAGCTCTGCTCTCTCCGCTCCTCTCTTATTCTCCCAGCTCTGCTCTCTCCGTTCCTCTCTTATTCTCCCAGCTCTGCTCTCTCCGCTCCTCTCTTATTCTCCCAGCTCTGCTCTCTCCGCTCCTCTCTTATTCTCCCAGCTCCGCTCTCCTCGTTCCTCTCTTATTCTCCCAGCTCCGCTCTCCGCTCCTCTCTCATTCTCCCAGCTCTGCTCTCTCCGCTCCTCTCTTATTCTCCCAGCTCTGCTCTCTCCGCTCCTCTCTTATTCTCCCAGCTGTGCTCTCTCCGCTCCTCTCTTATTCTCCCAGCTCTGCTCTCTCCGCTCCTCTCTTATTCTCCCAGCTCTGCTCTCTCCGCTCCTCTCTTATTCTCCCAGCTCTGCTCTCTCTGTTCCTCCCTTATTCTCCCAGCTCTGCTCTCTCCGCTCCTCTCTTATTCTCCCAGCTCTGCTCTCTCCGCTCCTTTCTTATTCTCCCAGCTCCTCTCTCTGTGTTCCTCTCTTATTCTCCCAGCTCCACTCTCTCCGCTCCTCTCTCATTCTCCCAGTCCACTCTCCTCGTTCCTCTCCTAATCTCCCAGCTCCGCTCTCTCTGTTCCTCTCTTATTCTCCCAGCTCCTCTCTTTGTGTTCCTCTCTTATTCTCTCAGCTCCGCTCTCTCCGTTCCTCTCTTATTCTCCCAGCTCCGCTCTCTCTGTTCCTCTCTTATTCTCCCAGCTCCTCTCTCTGTGTTCCTCTCTTATTCTCCCAGCTCCTCTCTCTGTGTTCCTCTCTTATTCTCTCAGCTCCGCTCTCTCCGTTCCTCTCTTATTCTCCCAGCTCCACTCTCTCTGTTCCTCTCTTATTCTTTCAGCTCCGCTCTCTCTGTTCCTCTCTTATTCTCTCAGCTCTGCTCTCTCTGTTCCTCTCTTATTCTCTCAGCTCCGCTCTCTCTGTTCCTCTCTTATTCTCCCAGCTCCACTCTCTCTGTTCCTCTCTTAGTCTCCCAGCTCCGCTCTCTCTGTTCCTCTCTTATTCTCCCAGCTCCGCTCTCTGTGTTCCTCTCTTATTCTCCCAGCTCCGCTCTCTCCGCTCCTCTCTTATTCTCCCAGCTCCGCTCTCTCTGTTCCTCTCTTATTCTCCCAGCTCCACTCTCTCCGTTCCTCTCTTATTCTCCCAGCTCTGCTCTCTCCGCTCCTCTCTTATTCTCCCAGCTCTGCTCTCTCTGTTCCTCTCTTATTCTCTCAGCTCCGCTCTCTCTGTTCCTCTCTTATTCTCTCAGCTCCGCTCTCTCTGTTCCTCTCTTATTCTCTCAGCTCCTCTCTCTGTGTTCCTCTCTTATTCTCCCAGCTCTGCTCTCTCCGCTCCTCTCTTATTCTCCCAGCACCGCTCTCTCCGCTCCTCCCTTATTCTCTCAGCTCCGCTCTCTCTGTTCCTCTCTTATTCTCCCAGCTCCTCTCTCTGTGTTCCTCTCTTATTCTCCCAGCTCCGCTCTCTCCGCTCCTCTCTTATTCTCCCAGCTCTGCTCTCTCTTATTCTCCCAGCTCTGCTCTCTCCGTTCCTCTCTTATTCTCCCAGCTCTGCTCTCTCCGCTCCTCTCTTATTCTCCCAGCTCCGCTCTCTCCGCTCCTCTCTTATTCTCCCAGCTCTGCTCTCTCCGCTCCTCTCTTATTCTCCCAGCTCCTCTCTCTCTGTTCCTCTCTTATTCTCCCAGCTCTGCTCTCTCCGCTCCTCCCTTATTCTCCCAGCTCCGCTCTCTCCGCTCCTTTCTTATTCTCCCAGCTCCTCTCTCTGTGTTCCTCTCTTATTCTCCCAGCTCCACTCTCTCCGCTCCTCTCTTATTCTCTCAGCTCTGCTCTCTCCGCTCCTCTCTTATTCTCCCAGCTCCTCTCTCTGTGTTCCTCTCTTATTCTCCCAGCTCCACTCTCTCCGCTCCTCTCTTATTCTCCCAGCTCCACTCTCTCCGCTCCTCTCTTATTCTCTCAGCTCTGCTCTCTCCGCTCCTCTCTTATTCTCCCAGCTCCGCTCTCTGTGTTCCTCTCTTATTCTCCCAGCTCCGCTCTCTCCGCTCCTCTCTTATTCTCCCAGCTCCGCTCTCTCTGTTCCTCTCTTATTCTCCCAGCTCCACTCTCTCCGTTCCTCTCTTATTCTCCCAGCTCTGCTCTCTCCGCTCCTCTCTTATTCTCCCAGCTCTGCTCTCTCTGTTCCTCTCTTATTCTCTCAGCTCCGCTCTCTCTGTTCCTCTCTTATTCTCTCAGCTCCGCTCTCTCTGTTCCTCTCTTATTCTCTCAGCTCCTCTCTCTGTGTTCCTCTCTTATTCTCCCAGCTCTGCTCTCTCCGCTCCTCTCTTATTCTCCCAGCACCGCTCTCTCCGCTCCTCCCTTATTCTCTCAGCTCCGCTCTCTCTGTTCCTCTCTTATTCTCCCAGCTCCTCTCTCTGTGTTCCTCTCTTATTCTCCCAGCTCCGCTCTCTCCGCTCCTCTCTTATTCTCCCAGCTCTGCTCTCTCTGTTCCTCTCTTATTCTCCCAGCTCTGCTCTCTCCGTTCCTCTCTTATTCTCCCAGCTCTGCTCTCTCCGCTCCTCTCTTATTCTCCCAGCTCCGCTCTCTCCGCTCCTCTCTTATTCTCCCAGCTCTGCTCTCTCCGCTCCTCTCTTATTCTCCCAGCTCCTCTCTCTCTGTTCCTCTCTTATTCTCCCAGCTCTGCTCTCTCCGCTCCTCCCTTATTCTCCCAGCTCCGCTCTCTCCGCTCCTTTCTTATTCTCCCAGCTCCTCTCTCTGTGTTCCTCTCTTATTCTCCCAGCTCCACTCTCTCCGCTCCTCTCTTATTCTCTCAGCTCTGCTCTCTCCGCTCCTCTCTTATTCTCCCAGCTCCTCTCTCTGTGTTCCTCTCTTATTCTCCCAGCTCCACTCTCTCCGCTCCTCTCTTATTCTCCCAGCTCCACTCTCTCCGCTCCTCTCTTATTCTCTCAGCTCTGCTCTCTCCGCTCCTCTCTTATTCTCCCAGCTCTGCTCTCTCCGCTCCTCCCTTATTCTCCCAGCTCCGCTCTCTCCGCTCCTTTCTTATTCTCCCAGCTCTGCTCTCTGTGTTCCTCTCTTATTCTCCCAGCTCCACTCTCTCCGCTCCTCTCTTATTCTCCCAGCTCCACTCTCTCTGTTCCTCCCTTATTCTCCCAGCTCCGCTCTCTCCGCTCCTTTCTTATTCTCCCAGCTCTGCTCTCTGTGTTCCTCTCTTATTCTCCCAGCTCCGCTCTCTCCGCTCCTCTCTTATTCTCCCAGCTCCGTTCTCTCCGCTCCTCTCTTATTCTCCCAGCTCTGCTCTCTCCGCTCCTCCCTTATTCTCCCAGCTCCGCTCTCTCCGCTCCTCTCTTATTCTCCCAACTCTGCTCTCTGTGTTCCTCTCTTATTCTCCCAGCTCCGCTCTCTCCGCTCCTCTCTTATTCTCCCAGCTCTGCTCTCTGTGTTCCTCTCTTATTCTCCCAGCTCCGCTCTCTCCGCTCCTCTCTTATTCTCCCAGCTCCGCTCTCTCTGTTCCTCTCTTATTCTCCCAGCTCTGCTCTCTCCGTTCCTCCCTTATTCTCCCAGCTCCGCTCTCTCTGTTCCTCTCTTATTCTCCCAGCTCTGCTCTCTCCGTTCCTCCCTTATTCTCCCAGCTCCACTCTCTCCGCTCCTCCCTTATTCTCTCAGCTCCGCTCTCTGTGTTCCTCTCTTATTCTCCCAGCTCTGCTCTCTCTGCTCCTCCCTTATTCTCCCAGCTCCACTCTCTCCGCTCCTTTCTTATTCTCTCAGCTCCGCTCTCTGTGTTCCTCTCTTATTCTCCCAGCTCCACTCTCTCCGCTCCTCCCTTATTCTCTCAGCTCCGCTCTCTGTGTTCCTCTCTTATTCTCCCAGCTCTGCTCTCTCTGCTCCTCTCTTATTCTCCCAGCTCCTCTCTCTCTGTTCCTCTCTTATTCTCCCAGCTCTGCTCTCTCCGTTCCTCTCTTATTCTCCCAGCTCTGCTCTCTCCGCTCCTCCCTTATTCTCCCAGCTCCGCTCTCTCCGCTCCTTTCTTATTCTCTCAGCTCTGCTCTCTCCGCTCCTCTCTTATTCTCCCAGCTCCTCTCTCTGTGTTCCTCTCTTATTCTCCCAGCTCCACTCTCTCCGCTCCTCTCTTATTCTCCCAGCTCCACTCTCTCCGCTCCTCTCTTATTCTCTCAGCTCTGCTCTCTCCGCTCCTCTCTTATTCTCCCAGCTCTGCTCTCTCCGCTCCTCCCTTATTCTCCCAGCTCCGCTCTCTCCGCTCCTTTCTTATTCTCCCAGCTCTGCTCTCTGTGTTCCTCTCTTATTCTCCCAGCTCCACTCTCTCCGCTCCTCTCTTATTCTCCCAGCTCCACTCTCTCTGTTCCTCCCTTATTCTCCCAGCTCCGCTCTCTCCGCTCCTTTCTTATTCTCCCAGCTCTGCTCTCTGTGTTCCTCTCTTATTCTCCCAGCTCCGCTCTCTCCGCTCCTCTCTTATTCTCCCAGCTCCGCTCTCTCCGCTCCTCTCTTATTCTCCCAGCTCTGCTCTCTCCGCTCCTCCCTTATTCTCCCAGCTCCGCTCTCTCCGCTCCTCTCTTATTCTCCCAGCTCTGCTCTCTGTGTTCCTCTCTTATTCTCCCAGCTCCGCTCTCTCCGCTCCTCTCTTATTCTCCCAGCTCTGCTCTCTGTGTTCCTCTCTTATTCTCCCAGCTCCGCTCTCTCCGCTCCTCCCTTATTCTCCCAGCTCCGCTCTCTCCGCTCCTTTCTTATTCTCCCAGCTCTGCTCTCTGTGTTCCTCTCTTATTCTCCCAGCTCCACTCTCTCCGCTCCTCTCTTATTCTCCCAGCTCCACTCTCTCTGTTCCTCCCTTATTCTCCCAGCTCCGCTCTCTCCGCTCCTTTCTTATTCTCCCAGCTCTGCTCTCTGTGTTCCTCTCTTATTCTCCCAGCTCCGCTCTCTCCGCTCCTCTCTTATTCTCCCAGCTCCGCTCTCTCCGCTCCTCTCTTATTCTCCCAGCTCTGCTCTCTCCGCTCCTCCCTTATTCTCCCAGCTCCGCTCTCTCCGCTCCTCTCTTATTCTCCCAGCTCTGCTCTCTGTGTTCCTCTCTTATTCTCCCAGCTCCGCTCTCTCCGCTCCTCTCTTATTCTCCCAGCTCTGCTCTCTGTGTTCCTCTCTTATTCTCCCAGCTCCGCTCTCTCCGCTCCTCTCTTATTCTCCCAGCTCCGCTCTCTCTGTTCCTCTCTTATTCTCCCAGCTCTGCTCTCTCCGTTCCTCCCTTATTCTCCCAGCTCCGCTCTCTCTGTTCCTCTCTTATTCTCCCAGCTCTGCTCTCTCCGTTCCTCCCTTATTCTCCCAGCTCCACTCTCTCCGCTCCTCCCTTATTCTCTCAGCTCCGCTCTCTGTGTTCCTCTCTTATTTATTCTGCAGCTCACAGCATTGTTTCAGCCATTATTTTCACTGCTGGTGCAGTTTAATCTGCCGCTCGCACAGAATGCTTGAAGGTTTCTTCACCCTCATCGTCGTTTCCTCTTCATCATTTAAAATATGAACCCTCAATTTAATTCAAGTGAATCTCAATTCTTGTAGTTATGATTCGCACCAACATACACAAGTCCTTTTTGCCCAAGAAAATTCATCAGTTATCTTCAGTTAAATCCCTTTGAATGCCGCCATGAACTAACTGCTCACTGGAGTCAGTTATTCTGTTCATGTACCTATATTTATGAATTTTATGCCTGTGTGTTCCGTGTCTGCTGGCAGATCTCTATCTCTGTGTATGTGTGCATGGTGGAGCTCTGTCCACAGGTACTTGTGTACTGAGTCTGTGCACACCTGGCCCCTTCACAGAACCTGCCCGTACAATTACCCCAGTCACAGTCCCCACATCATGGGTAAAACCACAAAACCCTGGAACAGCACTGTAGGTTGAACATAGATGGGCAGGTTAATTTCATGGGGCGTGACTCTTCATTAGAATGGGGTCACAACCACAATGTTAACTGATCTTTCTCCTTCCGAGGTTGGTGGACCTGCTGTGTGTTTGGGGCATTTTCTGTTTTAATTTCACACTTCCAACATTCATAGGATTTTTTTCACTTCAAATTTAAGATAGCTTTTTTTTTACATTAACTATTCCAAGATAACCTCCTTGTTTTATAAGAAGATGCCATCAACTGGTGGTGCCCAAGACACGAACAGTTCTTACCATCAGTCCTCTGCTTCTGAAAGAGTGAGATACAAAATATTCAGCTCCATGCAAACTGTGGAAATATAACACTCTGCAAATAAAACAAGTCCATGTTCTCCATTAGTGTGGTCATTACAGCAGCTGGACTCGTAAACCAGGGCCAACTTGGAATACTAGTGCTCACGGGCATCTTTAAAACCACCCCTTCAGACCAGAGTCTATATGTAATTACGGTGAGCTTGGTAGCCCTATGCCCTACCTAAGTATGGCATGAGTGCAATTTTCAGTGCTTCATATTATACTGTAAAGTTCGCCCTGTAGTGCCTAGCCCTCGGCCTCAGGGTGTAGATGTCCTTCTGACATCAGGAGTGAAGCTATGATGAATGATGATGAAATATCCCTGATTTTCTAAAAGTGGGGTTGAGCTGGGACAGAAGGCTGGCCTGAACTGCCTTCATTTTCAGATGGGAGCCCCTCCCCCTAATTTGAATAGGCTACAGGCATAGGAAAACCTTGCTCAAGAGAGATTGGCCTGTCACACACTTGGCAGGGGATTCAGAAAATCCAGCGAAGCAGCAGCTGTTAAAGGGCTGCTGCTAGTTCTAGAAGTGCGGTGGGAACAAAAAACGCGGAGCAATTGATCAAAATGGCACAGCGGAGACATGTGGGCAACACTGCTCCGTTTGATACTGGAGAGTTGGGACACTGTCCTCGAAGGTGCACCAAAGGGTGGAGGGTGCAATGGCCTTGTTTGGGTCGAAAGACCATCCTCCAGTAAAAGCACAGGTGCAACCTGCATGGAGGGAGGTTGTCACCCAAGCTAATGCAATCATCAAGGTCCCTTGCACCTGACTGCAGATGAGGAGGTTTGCTGGTATCAGAAGCAAACCAAAGATAAATGTGCTCCTCATTTTTGTACATGTTTCTTGTAGGACCCATCAAGGATGGCACAAACCTAAGGTGAGAACTCCTGCACCCTCTGGGACGTACATTTCAAGTATTGTACACAACCAGTGCCCTGTTACATGCACTCGTTCATTGTGCCAAAGCTGGATGTCGCACTTCCCTCATAGGTGGAGCTGGTGGACATGGAACAGCAGATGGACACTTGACTTTTGAGCTAAAAACCCTCCGCTGCTGTTAGGGGGGTTCTGAGTGGGTCCAACAGCCAGAGATGCTGAGGCAAACCCTCATCTCCCAAGAGCCATTCCTCCCCAACCTGGTGGTTCCTCTTCCAAAATTATAGCCACTGCATTATGATATTTCTGTGACCAGATCCCCCGGTACATTAATTGAGTGAAAACCCTTTCTGTACATGTAGGCCGCAGGGTCAATGAAATGCCCGTTGCCCACATGGGTGTCAGGTCTGACAGAGGGAAGACTGCCACCCACTGAAAGCTCCATGTCCTGACCAGCTGACGCATCTGTCACTTGCTTGAGACAGGTGTGAACTGCAGACTACCTGAAGTGGCAGATGTCCCTAGGGTGACTTTGAGGGAGCGTAGCGTGGAAGCTTCATGGCATGGTAACCTTCACTTTTACAGGTTGTCTGTCACAGGTGGTAACATTTATCACAGCCTGTCTTTTGAGGACAGTCCAGGTCCATGTACAGCGCTCTGTAAATGTGAGTCTCATAAGAAATAGGAGCAGCAGTAGGCCATACGGCCCCTCAAGCCTGCTGTGCCATTCAGTAACATCATGGCTGATCTTCTACCTCAATTCCACTTTCCCACCTGATCCCCATTTCCCTTGATTCCCCTAGAGTCCAAAAATCTATCGATCTCAGTCTTGAATATACTCAACGACTGAGCATCCACAGCCCTCTGGGGTAGAGAATTCCAAAGATTCACAACCCTCTGAGTGAAGAAATTCCTCCTCATCTCAAACAGGGCTTTAAACTAAAAAGGGGGGGAGGGGTCAGGTGAGGGGAAATTTAGAAATCTAATGAGAAAAGTTAAGACAATAGAACACTGTAGTGATTTGGTTAAAGATAAGCAGAGTGTGGCAGGAAGGGACAGAGAGTTTATCAATAATAGAGCATCAATAAGGTCAAAGCAGGAAAAAATGGTAAAAAGTCAAAATTAAAGGCTCTTTATCTGAATGCACAGAGCATTTCTAACAAGGTAAAGGAATTAATGGCACAAATAGAGATAAATAGGTTTGACCTAATAACCATTACAGAGACATGGTTGCAAAATGACCGAGGTTAGGAACTAAATATTCCAGGGTACATGACATTTAGAAAAGTCAGGCAGAATGGGTGGGGGTGTAGCCCTAATAATAGAGGATGAGATAAGGACAGTGGTGAGTTCAGAAGATCAGGAAGTAGGATCAGTATGGGTGGAAATTAGAAATAACAAGGGGCAGAAAACACTGGTGGCAGTAGTTTATAGACCCCCGAATAGTAGCAATACCGTTAGACAGAGTATTAATCATGAGATAATAGGTGCTTGTAACAAAAGAAATGCAGTCATCATGGGGGAATTTAATCTGCATATAGACTGGGCAAATCAAATTGGCAAAGGTAGTTTGGAGGACGAGTTCATGGAATGTATTCGATACGGTTTCCTAGAGTAATACACCATGGAACCAACCAGGGAACAGCCTATTTTAGATCTTATATTATGTCATGAGATAGGGTTAATTAGTAATCTCAGAGTAAAAGAACCTCTGAGAAAGAGTGAGCATAATATGATAGAATTTCACATTGAGTTTGAAAGTAACGTACTGTCAGAAACTAGAGTCTTAAACTTAAATAAGACCAATTACATAGGTATGAGGGGTGAGTTGTCAAAGGTAGATTGGGAAATTAAATTCAATGGTTTGACAGTTGAAAAGCAATGGCAAATATTTAAAGAAATATTTCAATATTCTCAACAAGTATTAATTTCATTGAGAAATAAAAACTCCACGGGAAAAGTGATCCACCCCTGGCTAACTAAAGAAGTTAAGGATAGTATTAGATGAAAAGAAGAGGCTTATAATGTTGCCAAGAAGAGTAATAAGCCTGAGGATTGGGAGAGTTTTAGAAACCAGCAAAGGACAACCAAAAAATTGATTAAAAGGGAGAAAATAGAATATGAAAGTAAACTAGCAAGAAATATAAAAACGGATTGTAAGAGCTTCTACAAGTATGTAAAAAGAAAGAGAGTAGCAAAAGTAAACATTGGTCGCTGAGAGGCTGAGACAGGAGAAATTATAATGGGGAATCAGGAAATGGCAGATGTGTAAAACAAATATTTTACATCTGTCTTAACAGTAGAATACACAAAAGCAGACCAAAAATAATCGGGAACCAAAGGGTAAATGAGAGTGAGGAACTTAAAACAATTAATATCACGAGAGAAAAAGTACTGGACAAACTAATGGGACTAAAAGCCAATAAATCCCCTGGAGCTGATGGCCTACATCCTAGGGTTTTAAAAGAGGTGGCTGCAGAGATAGTGGATGCATTGGTTATGATCTTTCAAAATTCTCTAGATTCTAGAACGGTCCCAGTGGATTGGAAGGTAGCAAATGTAACCCCGCTATTCAAGAAAGGAGGGAGAGAGAAAACAGGGAACTACAGGCCAGTTAGACCGACATCAGTCATCGGGAAAATGCTGGAATCTATTATTAAGGAAGTGGTAACAGGGCACTTAGAAAATCATAATATGATTAGGCAGAGTCAACATGGTTTTATGAAAGGGACATCGTGTTTGACAAATTCATTAGAGTTTTTTGAGGATGTAACTAGCAGGGTAGATAAAGGGGAACCAGTGGATGTTGTATATTTGGATTTTCAAAAGGCATTCAATAAGGTGCCACATAAAAGATTGTTACACAAGGTAAGGGCTCATGGGGTTGAGGGTAATATATTAGCATCGATAGAGGATTGGTTAAAGGACAGAAAACAGAGAATAGGGATAAACGGGTCATTTTCGGGTTGGCAGGCTGTAACTAGTGGGGTGCCACAAGGATCAGTGCTTGGGCCTCAGCTATTTACAATCTATATTAATGACTTAGATGAAGGGACCGAGTGTAATGTATCCAAGTTTGCTGATGATACAAAGCTAGATGGGAAAGTAAGCTGTGAGGAGGACACAGAGAGACGGCAAAGGGATAGAGACAGGTTAAGTGAGTGGGCAAGAAGGCGGCAGATGGAGTATAATGTGGGGAAATGTGAGGTTATTCACTTTGGTAGGAAGAATAGAAAAACAGAATATTTTTTAAGTGGTGGGAAACTATTAAATGTTGGTGTTCAGAGAGACTTGGGTGTCTTCGTACAAGAAACACAAAAAATTAGCATGCAGGTGAGCACATTGCGGATGACCTAACTATAATCTTTCGAAGTTCTCTAGATTCAGGAACTGTCCCTCTAGATTGGAAAATTGCACATGTCACTCCGCTTTTTAAGAAAGGAGAGAGAGGGAAACCGGGGAATTATAGACCAGTTAGCCTAACATCTGTTGTGGGGAAAATGCTGGAGTCTATAATTAAGGATAGGGTGACTGAACACCTCGAGAATTTTCAGTTAATCAGAGAGAGCCAGCATGGATTTGTGAAAGGTAGGTCGTGCCTGACAAACCTGATTGAATTTTTTGAAGAGGTGACTAAAGTAGTGGACAGGGGAATGTCAATGGATGTTATTTATATGGACTTCCAGAAGGCATTTGATAAAGTCCCACATAAGAGACTGTTAGCTAAGATAGAAGCCCATGGAATCGAGGGAAAAGTACGGACTTGGTTAGGAAGTTGGCTGAACGAAAGGCGACAGAGAGTAGGGATAATGGGAAGGTACTCACATTGGCAGGATGTGACTAGTGGAGTCCTGCAGGGATCTGTCTTGGGGCCTCAATTATTCACAATATTTATTAACGACTTAGATGAAGGCATAGAACGTCTCATATCTAAGTTTGCCGATGACACAAAGATTGGTGGCATTGTAAGCAGTGTAGATGAAAACATAAAATTACAAAGCGATATTGATAGCTTAGGTGAATGGGCAAAACTGTGGCAAATGGAATTCAATGTAGACAAATGTGAGGTCATCCATTTTGGATCAAAAAAGGATAGAACAGGGTACTTTCTAAATGGTAAAAAGTTAAAAACAGTGGATGTCCAAAGGGACTTAGGGGTTCAGGTACATAGGTCATTGAAGTGTCATGAACAGGTGCAGAAAATAATCAAGAAGGCTAATGGAATGCTGGCCTTTATATCTAGAGGACTAGAGTACAAGGGGGCAGAAGTTATGCTGCAGCTATACAAAACCCTGGTTAGACCGCACCTGGAGTACTGTGAGCAGTTCTGGGCACCGCACCTTCGGAAGGACATATTGGCCTTGGAGGGAGTGCAGTGTAGGTTTACTAGAATGATACCCGGACTCCAAGGGTTAAGTTACGAGGAGAGATTGCACAAATTGGGGTTGTATTCTCTGGAGTTTCAAAGGTTAAGGGGTGATCTGATCGAAGTTTATAAGATATTAAGGGGAACAGATAGGGTGGATAGAGAGAAACTATTTCCGCTGGTTGGTGATTCTAGGAGTAGGGGGCACAGTCTAAAAATTAGAGCCAGACCTTTCAGGAGCGAGATTAGAAAACATTTCTACACACAAAGGGTGGTAGAAGTTTGGAACTCTCTTCCGCAAACGGCAATTGATACTAGCTCAATTGCTAAATTTAAATCTGAGATAGATAGCTTTTTGGCAACCAAAGGTACTAAGGGATATGGGCCAAAGGCAGGTATATGGAGTTAGAGCACAGATCAGCCATGATCTTATCAAATGGCGGAGCAGGCACGAGGGGCTGAATGGCCTACTCCTGTTCCTATGTTCCTAGGTACAGCAGGCAATTAGGAAGGCAAATGGAATGTTGGCCTTTATTGCAAGGGGGTTGGAGTACAAGAGTAAGGAAGTCTTACTGCAATTGTACAGGGCTTTAGTGAGACCTCACCTGGAGTACTGTGTACAGTTTTGGTCTCCTTATCTGAGGAAGAATATACTTGCCTGAGAGGCGGTGCAACGAAGGTTCACTAGATTAATTCCTGGGATGAGAGGGTTGTCCTATGAAGAGAGGTTGAGTGGAATGGGCCTATACACACTGGAGTTTAGAAGAATGAGAGGTGATCTCATTGAATCATATGAGATTATGAGGGGGTTTGACAGGGTAGATGCTGAGAGATTGTTTCCCCTGGCTCGAGAGTCTAGAACGAGGGGTCATAGTCACAGGATAAGGGGTCGGCCATTGAAGACTGAGATGAGGAGGAATTTCTTCACTCAGAGGGTTGTGAATCTTTGGAATTCTCTAGCCCAGAGGGCTGTGGATGGTGAATCATTGAGTATATTCAAGGCTGAGATTGATAGATTTTTAGACTCTAGGGGAATCAAGGGATATGGGGATCGGGCAGGAAAGTGGAGTTGAGGTCGAAGATCAGCCATGATCTGACTGAATGGTGGAGCAGGCTCGAGGAGCCGTATGGTCTACTCCTGCTCCTATTCCTTATGTTCATCTCAGTCTTAAATGGCCGACCCCTTATCCTGAGACTATGCCCCTAGTTCCAGACTCTCCAGCGAGGGGGAACAACCTCTCAGCATCTACCATGTTAAGTCCTCTCATAATCTTATATGTTTCAATGAGATCACCTCTCATTCTTCTAAACTCCAGAGAGTATAGGCCCATTCCACTCAATCTCTCCTCATAGGACAAACCTCTCATCTCAGGGCAGTGATGAATGTGGATTAAACACCTTAGGTGTTGCTGCGCCTGCATTTGTTGGGCCCTCATGAACTCCTCTTCCTCATCTAAGGCACTTTTGGAACAAAGAGGAACAGACGGCACTTTGCACAGTGTAATATAAATGACAGTGGCAACCAAGAGGAATGAAAATAAGTATCAACAGCAAACAAATTCAATGATGCCACTTCCTCGCATAAAACCAACTAAACGCAGACAAACTTAACAGAAAACATGAAAAGCTCTACATACAGCAGTAAACCTACCTTTAAAAAGCCTATTTGAATAAGCCAGGCCCAGGATCCCTGATGCACCCAGATAAAATGAGTGAGCAGCGCACTGTGGGCAGAGCCTGGTCTGCAGTCAGGATACTCAGCGAGGAACCCTATTCGAATAAATAATTCATGTAGCAGTACTGACGTGCATGGGTCACATTGTAGCCCCAAAATAGCCCATCAGGAGATTGGACCCATTCCAAATGTGCATAACCTGCACCTATCACCAGTTAGGTCCGCACAATGTGTTTAATGTCGGAATGTGAAGGCCAGTGAGTAGCAGCAACACTGGGAGAATGCCCGGATATTCCTGATCCATTCCTGGACAAGCATCAACATTCTGCTCACTGTCTCCATATCACTGCCCAGACAAGCAAATGTGAGGAACTGTGCACTCAGATTCATGAAGAACCAACTTGTGCCCATCGCATTGCATCAACAACTGCATCACTGAGTTTGCAGCAGATTTCTCGCATTTCACCAGGCCAGCTGGAACAGTGAGAATAGTGCTGGGCTGGAACAGTGAGAATAGTGCCGGGCTGGAACAGTGAGAATAGTGCCAGCTTGAACAGTGAGAATAGTGCCAGCTGGAACAGTGAGAATAGTGCCGGGCTGAAACAGTGAGAATAGTGCCGGGCTGGAACAGTGAGAATAGTGCCAGCTGGAACAGTGAGAATAGTGCCAGGCTGGAACAGTGAGAGTAGTGCCAGGCTGGAATAGTGAGAGTAGTGCCAGGCTGGAGCAGTGAAAGTAGTGCCGGGTTGGAATAGTGAGAGTAGTGCCGGGCTTGAGCAGTGAGAGTAGTGCCTGGCTGGAAAAGTGAGAGTAGTGCCGGGCTGGAAAAGTGAGAGCAGTGCCGGGCTGGAACAGTAAGAATAGTGCCAGGTTGGAACAGTGAGAGTAGTGCCGGGCTGGAGCAGTGAGAGTAGTGCCGGGCTAGAACAGTGAGAATAGTGCCAGGTTGGAACAGTGAGAGCAGTGCCGGGCTGGAACAGTGAGAATAGTGCCAGGTTGGAACAGTGAGAGTAGTGCCAGGCTGGAACATGGGAGTAGTGCCAGGTTGGAACAGTGAGACTAGTACTGGGCTGGAACAGTGAGAATAGTGCCAGGCTGGAACATAAGAGTAGTGCCAGGTTGGAACAGTGAGCGTAGTGCCAGGTTGGAACAGTGAGAATAGTGCCAGGCTGGAACATGAGAGTAGTGCCAGGTTGGAACAGTGAGAATAGTGCCAGGCTGGAACATGAGAGTAGTGCCGGGCTGGAACAGTGAGAGTAGTGCCAGGTTGGAACAGTGAGAATAGTGCCAGGTTGGAACAGTGAGAATAGAGCCAGGTTGGAACAGTGAGAATAGTGCCAGGCTGGAACAGTGAGAATAGTGCCAGGCTGGAACATGAGAGTAGTGCCAGGCTGGAACATGAGAGTAGTGCCAGGTTGGAACAGTGAGAGTAGTGCCAGGTTGGAACAGTGAGATTAGTGCCAGGCTGGAACAGTGAGAGTTGTGCCAGGTTGGAACAGTGAGAGTAGTACCAGGTTGGAACAGTGAAAGTTGTGCCAGGTTGGAACAGTGAGAGTAGTGCCAGGTTGGAACAGTGAGAGTAGTGCCAGGTTGGAACAGTGAAAGTAGTGCCAGGTTGGAACAGTGAGAGTAGTGCCAGGTTGGAACAGTGAGCGTAGTGCCAGGTAGGAACAGTGAGAGTAGTACCAGGTTGGAACAGTGAGAGTAGTGCCAGGTTGGAACAGTGAGAGTTGTGCCAGGTTGGAACAGTGAGAGTAGTGCCAGGTTGGAACAGTGAGAGTTGTGCCAGGTTGGAACAGTGAGAGTTGTGCCAGGTTGGAACAGTGAGAGTTGTGCCAGGTTGGAACAGTGAGAGTTGTGCCAGGTTGGAACAGTGAGAGTTGTGCCAGGTTGGAACAGTGAGAATAGTGCCAGGATGGAACAGTGGGAGTAGTGCCAGGTTGGAACAGTGAGAGTTGTGCCAGGTTGGAACAGTGAGAGTTGTGCCAGGTTGGAACAGTGAGAATAGTGCCAGGTTGGAACAGTGAGAGTTGTGCCAGGTTGGAACAGTGAGAGTTGTGCTAGGCTGGAACAGTGAGAGTAGTGCCAGGTTGGAACAGTGAGAGTTGTGCCAGGTTGGAACAGTGAGAGTAGTGCCAGGCTGGAACATGGGAGTAGTGCCAGGTTGGAACAGTGAGACTAGTACTGGGCTGGAACAGTGAGAGTAGTGCCAGGTTGGAACAGTGAGCGTAGTGCCAGGTTGGAACAGTGAGCGTAGTGCCAGGTTGGAACAGTGAGAGTAGTGCCGGGCTGGAGCAGTGAGAATAGTGCCGGGCTGGAACAGTGAGAATAGTGCCAGGCTGGAACAGTGAGAGTAGTGCCAGGCTGGAACAGTGAGAGTAGTGCCAGGCTGGAATAGTGAGAGTAGTGCCAGGCTGGAGCAGTGAGAGTAGTGCCGGGTTGGAACAGTGAGAGCAGTGCCGGGCTTGAGCAGTGAGAGTAGTGCCTGGCTGGAAAAGTGAGAGTAGTGCCGGGCTGGAAAAGTGAGAGCAGTGCTGGGCTGGAACAGTAAGAATAGTGCCAGGTTGGAACAGTGAGAGTAGTGCCGGGCTGGAGCAGTGAGAGTAGTGCCGGGCTAGAACAGTGAGAATAGTGCCAGGTTGGAACAGTGAGAGTAGTGCCGGGCTGGAACAGTGAGAATAGTGCCAGGTTGGAACAGTGAGACTAGTACTGGGCTGGAACAGTAAGAGTAGTGCCAGGTTGGAACAGTGAGAATAGTGCCAGGCTGGAACATAAGAGTAGTGCCAGGTTGGAACAGTGAGCGTAGTGCCAGGTTGGAACAGTGAGAATAGTGCCAGGCTGGAACATGAGAGTAGTGCCAGGTTGGAACAGTGAGAATAGTGCCAGGCTGGAACATGAGAGTAGTGCCGGGCTGGAACAGTGAGAGTAGTGCCAGGTTGGAACAGTGAGAATAGAGCCAGGTTGGAACAGTGAGAATAGTGCCAGGCTGGAACAGTGAGAATAGTGCCAGGCTGGAACATGAGAGTAGTGCCAGGCTGGAACATGAGAGTAGTGCCAGGATGGAACATGAGAGTAGTGCCAGGTTGGAACAGTGAGAGTAGTGCCAGGTTGGAACAGTGAGATTAGTGCCAGGCTGGAACAGTGAGAGTTGTGCCAGGTTGGAACAGTGAGAGTAGTACCAGGTTGGAACAGTGAAAGTTGTGCCAGGTTGGAACAGTGAGAGTAGTGCCAGGTTGGAACAGTGAGAGTAGTGCCAGGTTGGAACAGTGAAAGTAGTGCCAGGTTGGAACAGTGAGAGTAGTGCCAGGTTGGAACAGTGAGCGTAGTGCCAGGTAGGAACAGTGAGAGTAGTACCAGGTTGGAACAGTGAGAGTAGTGCCAGGTTGGAACAGTGAGAGTTGTGCCAGGTTGGAACAGTGAGAGTAGTGCCAGGTTGGAACAGTGAGAGTTGTGCCAGGTTGGAACAGTGAGAGTTGTGCCAGGTTGGAACAGTGAGAGTTGTGCCAGGTTGGAACAGTGAGAGTTGTGCCAGGTTGGAACAGTGAGAGTTGTGCCAGGTTGGAACAGTGAGAATAGTGCCAGGATGGAACAGTGGGAGTAGTGCCAGGTTGGAACAGTGAGAGTTGTGCCAGGTTGGAACAGTGAGAGTTGTGCCAGGTTGGAACAGTGAGAATAGTGCCAGGTTGGAACAGTGAGAGTTGTGCCAGGTTGGAACAGTGAGAGTTGTGCCAGGCTGGAACATGGGAGTAGTGCCAGGTTGGAACAGTGAGACTAGTACTGGGCTGGAACAGTGAGAGTAGTGCCAGGTTGGAACAGTGAGCGTAGTGCCAGGTTGGAACAGTGAGAGTAGTGCCGGGCTGGAGCAGTGAGAGTAGTGCCGGGCGAGAACAGTGAGAATAGTGCCAGGTTGGAACAGTGAGAGTAGTGCCGGGCTGGAACAGTGAGAATAGTGCCAGGTTGGAACAGTGAGAGTAGTGCCAGGCTGGAACATGGGAGTAGTGCCAGGTTGGAACAGTGAGACGAGTACTGGGCTGGAACAGTGAGAGTAGTGCCAGGTTGGAACAGTGAGAGTAGTGCCGGGCTTGAGCAGTGAGAGTAGTGCCTGGCTGGAAAAGTGAGAGTAGTGCCGGGCTGGAAAAGTGAGAGTCGTGCCGGGCTGGAACAGTGAGAATAGTGCCAGGTTGGAACAGTGAGAGTAGTGCCGGGCTGGAACAGTGAGAATAGTGCCAGGTTGGAACAGTGAGAGTAGTGCCGGGTTGGAACAGTGAGAGTAGTGCCGGGCTTGAGCAGTGAGAGTAGTGCCTGGCTGGAAAAGTGAGAGTAGTGCCGGGCTGGAAAAGTGAGAGTAGTGCCGGGCTGGAACAGTGAGAATAGTGCCAGGTTGGAACAGTGAGAGTAGTGCCGGGCTGGAGCAGTGAGAGCAGTGCCGGGCTAGAACAGTGAGAATAGTGCCAGGTTGGAACAGTGAGAGTAGTGCCGGGCTGGAACAGTGAGAATAGTGCCAGGTTGGAACAGTGAGAATAGTGCCAGCTGGAACAGTGAGAATAGTGCCAGGCTGGAACAGTGAGAGTAGTGCCAGGCTGGAATAGTGAGAGTCGTGCCAGGCTGGAGCAGTGAGAGTAGTGCCGGGTTGGAATAGTGAGAGTAGTGCCGGGCTTGAGCAGTGAGAGTAGTGCCTGGCTGGAAAAGTGAGAGTAGTGCCGGGCTGGAAAAGTGAGAGCAGTGCCGGGCTGGAACAGTAAGAATAGTGCCAGGTTGGAACAGTGAGAGTAGTGCCGGGCTGGAGCAGTGAGAGTAGTGCCGGGCTAGAACAGTGAGAATAGTGCCAGGTTGGAACAGTGAGAGCAGTGCCGGGCTGGAACAGTGAGAATAGTGCCAGGTTGGAACAGTGAGACTAGTACTGGGCTGGAACAGTGAGAGTAGTGCCAGGTTGGAACAGTGAGAATAGTGCCAGGCTGGAACATAAGAGTAGTGCCAGGTTGGAACAGTGAGCGTAGTGCCAGGTTGGAACAGTGAGAATAGTGCCAGGCTGGAACATGAGAGTAGTGCCAGGTTGGAACAGTGAGAATAGTGCCAGGCTGGAACATGAGAGTAGTGCCGGGCTGGAACAGTGAGAGTAGTGCCAGGTTGGAACAGTGAGAATAGTGTCAGGCTGGAACAGTGAGAATAGTGCCAGGCTGGAACATGAGAGTAGTGCCAGGCTGGAACATGAGAGTAGTGCCAGGTTGGAACAGTGAGAGTAGTGCCAGGTTGGAACAGTGAGATTAGTGCCAGGCTGGAACAGTGAGAGTTGTGCCAGGTTGGAACAGTGAGAGTAGTACCAGGTTGGAACAGTGAAAGTTGTGCCAGGTTGGAACAGTGAGAGTAGTGCCAGGTTGGAACAGTGAGCGTAGTGCCAGGTAGGAACAGTGAGAGTAGTACCAGGTTGGAACAGTGAGAGTAGTGCCAGGTTGGAACAGTGAGAGTTGTGCCAGGTTGGAACAGTGAGAGTAGTGCCAGGTTGGAACAGTGAGAGTTGTGCTAGGTTGGAACAGTGAGAGTTGTGTCAGGTTGGAACAGTGAGAGTTGTGCCAGATTGGAACAGTGAGAGTTGTGCCAGGTTGGAACAGTGAGAGTTGTGCCAGGTTGGAACAGTGAGAATAGTGCCAGGATGGAACAGTGGGAGTAGTACCAGGTTGGAACAGTGAGAGTTGTGCCAGGTTGGAACAGTGAAAGTAGTGCCAGGCTGGAACATGGGAGTAGTGCCAGGTTGGAACACTGAGACTAGTACTGGGCTGGAACAGTGAGAGTAGTGCCAGGTTGGAACAGTGAGCGGAGTGCCAGGTTGGAACAGTGAGAGTAGTGCCGGGCTAGAACAGTGAGAATAGTGCCAGGTTGGAACAGTGAGAGTAGTGCCAGGTTGGAACAGTGAGACGAGTACTGGGCTGGAACAGTGAGAGTAGTGCCAGGTTGGAACAGTGAAAGTAGTGCCAGGCTGGAACATGGGAGTAGTGCCAGGTTGGAACACTGAGACTAGTACTGGGCTGGAACAGTGAGAGTAGTGCCAGGTTGGAACAGTGAGCGGAGTGCCAGGTTGGAACAGTGAGAGTAGTGCCGGGCTAGAACAGTGAGAATAGTGCCAGGTTGGAACAGTGAGAGTAGTGCCGGGCTGGAACAGTGAGAATAGTGCCAGGTTGGAACAGTGAGAGTAGTGCCGGGTTGGAATAGTGAGAGTAGTGCCGGGCTTGAGCAGTGAGAGTAGTGCCTGGCTGGAAAAGTGAGAGTAGTGCCGGGCTGGAAAAGTGAGAGTAGTGCCGGGCTGGAACAGTGAGAATAGTGCCAGGTTGGAACAGTGAGAGTAGTGCCGGGCTGGAGCAGTGAGAGTAGTGCCGGGCTAGAACAGTGAGAATAGTGCCAGGTTGGAACAGTGAGAGTAGTGCCGGGCTGGAACAGTGAGAATAGTGCCAGGTTGGAACAGTGAGAGTAGTGCCAGGCTGGAACATGGGAGTAGTGCCAGGTTGGAACAGTGAGACTCGTACTGGGCTGGAACAGTGAGAGTAGTGCCAGGTTGGAACAGTGAGAATAGTGCCAGGCTGGAACATGAGAGTAGTGCCAGGTTGGAACAGTGAGCGTAGTGCCAGGTTGGAACAGTGAGAATAGTGCCAGGCTGGAACATGAGAGTAGTGCCAGGTTGGAACAGTGAGAATAGTGCCAGGCTGGAACATGAGAGTAGTGCCGGGCTGGAACAGTGAGAGTAGTGCCAGGTTGGAACAGTGAGAATAGTGCCAGGTTGGAACAGTGAGAATAGAGCCAGGTTGGAACAGTGAGAATAGTGCCAGGCTGGAACAGTGAGAATAGTGCCAGGCTGGAACATGAGAGTAGTGCCAGGCTGGAACATGAGAGTAGTGCCAGGCTGGAACATGAGAGTAGTACCAGGTTGGAACAGTGAGAGTAGTGACAGGTTGGAACGGTGAGATGAGTGCCAGGCTGGAACAGTGAGAGTTGTGCCAGGTTGGAACAGTGAGAGTAGTACCAGGTTGGAACAGTGAAAGTTGTGCCAGGTTGGAACAGTGAGAGTTGTGCCAGGTTGGAACAGTGAGAGTAGTGCCAGGTTGGAACAGTGAGAGTTGTGCCAGGTTGGAACAGTGAGAGTAGTGCCAGGTTGGAACAGTGAGCGTAGTGCCAGGTAGGAACAGTGAGAGTAGTACCAGGTTGGAACAGCGAGAGTAGTGCCAGGTTGGAACAGTGAGAGTTGTGCCAGGTTGGAACAGTGAGAGTAGTGCCAGGTTGGAACAGTGAGAGTCGTGCCAGGTTGTAACAGTGAGAGTTGTGCCAGGTTGGAACAGTGAGAGTTGTGCCAGGTTGGAAAAGTGAGAATAGTGCCAGGATGGAACAGTGGGAGTAGTGCCAGGTTGGAACAGTGAGAGTTGTGCCAGGTTGGAACAGTGAGAGTTGTGCCAGGTTGGAACAGTGAGAATAGTGCCAGGTTGGAACAGTGAAAGTTGTGCCAGGTTGGAACAGTGAGAGTTGTGCTCGGCTGGAACAGTGAGAGTAGTGCCAGGTTGGAACAGTGAGAGTTGTGCCAGGTTGGAACAGTGAGAGTATGCCAGGCTGGAACATGGGAGTAGTGCCAGGTTGGAACAGTGAGACTAGTACTGGGCTGGAACAGTTAGAGTAGTGCCAGGTTGGAACAGTGAGCGTAGTGCCAGGTTGGAACAGTGAGAATAGAGCCAGGCTGGAACATGAGAGTAGTGCCAGGTTGGAACAGTGAGATTAGTGCCAGGCTGGAACATGAGAGTAGTGCCAGGTTGGAACAGTGAGAATAGTGCCAGGTTGGAACAGTGAGAATAGAGCCAGGTTGGAACAGTGAGAATAGTGCCAGGCTGGAACAGTGAGAATAGAGCCAGGCTGGAACAGTGAGAATAGTGCCAGGCTGGAACATGAGAGTAGTGCCAGGCTGGAACATGAGAGTAGTGCCAGGTTGGAACAGTGAGAGTAGTGCCGGGCTGGAACAGTGAGAATAGTGCCAGGTTGGAACAGTGAGAGTAGTGCCGGGTTGGAACAGTGAGAGTTGTGCCAGGTTGGAACAGTGAGAGTTGTGCCAGGTTGGAACAGTGAGAATAGTGCCAGGTTGGAACAGTGAGAGTTGTGCCAGGTTGGAACAGTGAGAGTTGTGCTCGGCTGGAACAGTGAGAGTAGTGCCAGGTTGGAACAGTGAGAGTTGTGCCAGGTTGGAACAGTGAGAGTATGCCAGGCTGGAACATGGGAGTAGTGCCAGGTTGGAACAGTGAGACTAGTACTGGGCTGGAACAGTTAGAGTAGTGCCAGGTTGGAACAGTGAGCGTAGTGCCAGGTTGGAACAGTGAGAATAGTGCCAGGCTGGAACATGAGAGTAGTGCCAGGTTGGAACAGTGAGAATAGTGCCAGGTTGGAACAGTGAGAATAGTGCCAGGCTGGAACATGAGAGTAGTGCCGGGCTGGAACAGTGAGAGTAGTGCCAGGTTGGAACAGTGAGAATAGTGCCAGGTTGGAACAGTGAGAATAGAGCCAGGTTGGAACAGTGAGAATAGTGCCAGGCTGGAACAGTGAGAATAGTGCCAGGCTGGAACATGAGAGTAGTTCTGGGCTGGAACAGTGAGAATAGTGCCGGGCTACAACAGTGAGAATAGTGCCAGGCTAGAACATGAGAGTAGTGCCAGGCTGGAACATGAGAGTAGTGCCAGGCTGGAACAGTGAGAGTAGTGCCAGGCTGGAACAGTGAGAGTAGTGCCAGGCTGGAATAGTGAGAGTAGTGCCAGGCTGGAGCAGTGAGAGTAGTGCCGGGTTGGAATAGTGAGAGTAGTGCCGGGCTTGAGCAGTGAGAGTAGTGCCTGGCTGGAAAAGTGAGAGTCGTGCCGGGCTGGAAAAGTGAGAGCAGTGCCGGGCTGGAACAGTAAGAATAGTGCCAGGTTGGAACAGTGAGAGTAGTGCCGGGCTGGAGCAGTGAGAGTAGTGCCGGGCTAGAACAGTGAGAATAGTGCCAGGTTGGAACAGTGAGAGCAGTGCCGGGCTGGAACAGTGAGAATAGTGCCAGGTTGGAACAGTGAGACTAGTACTGGGCTGGAACAGTGAGAGTAGTGCCAGGTTGGAACAGTGAGAATAGTGCCAGGCTGGAACATAAGAGTAGTGCCAGGTTGGAACAGTGAGCGTAGTGCCAGGTTGGAACAGTGAGAATAGTGCCAGGCTGGAACATGAGAGTAGTGCCAGGTTGGAACAGTGAGAATAGTGCCAGGCTGGAACATGAGAGTAGTGGCGGGCTGGAACAGTGAGAGTAGTGCCAGGTTGGAACAGTGAGAATAGTGCCAGGTTGGAACAGTGAGAATAGAGCCAGGTTGGAACAGTGAGAATAGTGCCAGGCTGGAACAGTGAGAATAGTGCCAGGCTGGAACATGAGAGTAGTGCCAGGCTGGAACATGAGAGTAGTGCCAGGTTGGAACAGTGAGAGTAGTGCCAGGTTGGAACAGTGAGATTAGTGCCAGGCTGGAACAGTGAGAGTTGTGCCAGGTTGGAACAGTGAGAGTAGTGCCAGGTTGGAACAGTGAAAGTTGTGCCAGGTTGGAACAGTGAGAGTAGTGCCAGGTTGGAACAGTGAGCGTAGTGCCAGGTAGGAACAGTGAGAGTAGTACCAGGTTGGAACAGTGAGAGTAGTGCCAGGTTGGAACAGTGAGAGTTGTGCCAGGTTGGAACAGTGAGAGTAGTGCCAGGTTGGAACAGTGAGAGTTGTGCCAGGTTGGAACAGTGAGAGTTGTGCCAGGTTGGAACAGTGAGAGTTGTGCCAGGTTGGAACAGTGAGAGTTGTGCCAGGTTGGAACAGTGAGAGTTGTGCCAGGTTGGAACAGTGAGAATAGTGCCAGGATGGAACAGTGGGAGTAGTGCCAGGTTGGAACAGTGAGAGTTGTGCCAGGTTGGAACAGTGAGAGTTGTGCCAGGTTGGAACAGTGAGAATAGTGCCAGGTTGGAACAGTGAGAGTTGTGCCAGGTTGGAACAGTGAGAGTTGTGCTAGGCTGGAACAGTGAGAGTAGTGCCAGGTTGGAACAGTGAAAGTAGTGCCAGGCTGGAACATGGGAGTAGTGCCAGGTTGGAACAGTGAGACTAGTACTGGGCTGGAACAGTGAGAGTAGTGCCAGGTTGGAACAGTGAGCGTAGTGCCAGGTTGGAACAGTGAGAGTAGTGCCGGGCTGGAGCAGTGAGAGTAGTGCCGGGCTAGAACAGTGAGAATAGTGCCAGGTTGGAACAGTGAGAGTAGTGCCGGGCTGGAACAGTGAGAATAGTGCCAGGTTGGAACAGTGAGAGTAGTGCCAGGCTGGAACATGGGAGTAGTGCCAGGTTGGAACAGTGAGACGAGTACTGGGCTGGAACAGTGAGAGTAGTGCCAGGTTGGAACAGTGAGAGTAGTGCCGGGCTTGAGCAGTGAGAGTAGTGCCTGGCTGGAAAAGTGAGAGTAGTGCCGGGCTGGAAAAGTGAGAGTAGTGCCGGGCTGGAACAGTGAGAATAGTGCCAGGTTGGAACAGTGAGAGTAGTGCCGGGCTGGAACAGTGAGAATAGTGCCAGGTTGGAACAGTGAGAGTAGTGCCGGGTTGGAATAGTGAGAGTAGTGCCGGGCTTGAGCAGTGAGAGTAGTGCCTGGCTGGAAAAGTGAGAGTAGTGCCGGGCTGGAACAGTGAGAATAGTGCCAGGTTGGAACAGTGAGCGTAGTGCCAGGTAGGAACAGTGAGAGTAGTACCAGGTTGGAACAGTGAGAGTAGTGCCAGGTTGGAACAGTGAGAGTTGTGCCAGGTTGGAACAGTGAGAGTAGTGCCAGGTTGGAACAGTGAGAGTTGTGCCAGGTTGGAACAGTGAGAGTTGTGCCAGGTTGGAACAGTGAGAGTTGTGCCAGGTTGGAACAGTGAGAGTTGTGCCAGGTTGGAACAGTGAGAGTTGTGCCAGGTTGGAACAGTGAGAGTTGTGCCAGGTTGGAACAGTGAGAATAGTGCCAGGATGGAACAGTGGGAGTAGTGCCAGGTTGGAACAGTGAGAGTTGTGCCAGGTTGGAACAGTGAGAGTAGTGCCAGGTTGGAACAGTGAGAATAGTGCCAGGTTGGAACAGTGAGAGTTGTGCCAGGTTGGAACAGTGAGAGTTGTGCTAGGCTGGAACAGTGAGCGTAGTGCCAGGTTGGAACAGTGAGAGTAGTGCCGGGCTGGAGCAGTGAGAGTAGTGCCGGGCTAGAACAGTGAGAATAGTGCCAGGTTGGAACAGTGAGAGTAGTGCCGGGCTGGAACAGTGAGAATAGTGCCAGGTTGGAACAGTGAGAGTAGTGCCAGGCTGGAACATGGGAGTAGTGCCAGGTTGGAACAGTGAGACTAGTACTGGGCTGGAACAGAGAGAGTAGTGCCAGGTTGGAACAGTGAGAGTAGTGCCGGGCTTGAGCAGTGAGAGTAGTGCCTGGCTGGAAAAGTGAGAGTAGTGCCGGGCTGGAAAAGTGAGAGTAGTGCCGGGCTAGAACAGTGAGAATAGTGCCAGGTTGGAACAGTGAGAGTAGTGCCGGGCTGGAGCAGTGAGAGTAGTGCCGGGCTAGAACAGTGAGAATAGTGCCAGGTTGGAACAGTGAGAGTAGTGCCGGGCTGGAACAGTGAGAATAGTGCCAGGTTGGAACAGTGAGAATAGTGCCGGGTTGGAAGAGTGAGAGTAGTGCCGGGCTTGAGCAGTGAGAGTAGTGCCGGGCTAGAACAGTGAGAATAGTGCCAGGTTGGAACAGTGAGAGTAGTGCCGGGCTGGAACAGTGAGAATAGTGCCAGGTTGGAACAGTGAGAGTAGTGCCAGGCTGGAACAGTGAGAATAGTGCCGGGCTGGAAAAGTGAGAGCAGTGCCGGGCTGGAAAAGTGAGAGTCGTGCCGGGCTGGAACAGTGAGAATAGTGCCAGGTTGGAACAGTGAGAGTAGTGCCGGGCTGGAGCAGTGAGAGTAGTGCCGGGCTAGAACAGTGAGAATAGTGCCAGGTTGGAACAGTGAGAGTAGTGCCGGGCTGGAACAGTGAGAATAGTGCCAGGTTGGAACAGTGAGAGTAGTGCCGGGTTGGAATAGTGAGAGTAGTGCCGGGCTTGAGCAGTGAGAGTAGTGCCGGGCTAGAACAGTGAGAATAGTGCCAGGTTGGAACAGTGAGAGTAGTGCCGGGCTGGAACAGTGAGAATAGTGCCAGGTTGGAACAGTGAGAGTAGTGCCAGGCTGGAACAGTGAGAATAGTGCCGGGCTGGAAAAGTGAGAGTAGTGCCGGGCTGGAAAAGTGAGAGTAGTGCCGGGCTGGAACAGTGAGAATAGTGCCAGGTTGGAACAGTGAGAGTAGTGCCGGGCTGGAGCAGTGAGAATAGTGCCAGGTTGGAACAGTGAGAGTAGTGCCAGGCTGGAACATGGGAGTAGTGCCAGGTTGGAACAGTGAGACTAGTACTGGGCTGGAACAGTGAGAGTAGTGCCGGGTTGGAACAGTGAGAATAGTGCCAGGTTGGAACAGTGAGAATAGTGCCAGGTTGGAACAGTGAGAATAGAGCCAGGTTGGAACAGTGAGCGTAGTGCCAGGTTGGAACAGTGAGAATAGTGCCAGGCTGGAACATGAGAGTAGTGCCAGGCTGGAACATGAGAGTAGTGCCAGGCTGGAACATGAGAGTAGTGCCAGGCTGGAACATGAGAGTAGTGCCAGGTTGGAACAGTGAGAGTAGTACCAGGTTGGAACAGTGAAAGTTGTGCCAGGTTGGAACAGTGAGAGTAGTGCCAGGTTGGAACAGTGAGAGTAGTGCCAGGTTGGAACAGTGAAAGTAGTGCCAGGTTGGAACAGTGAGAGTAGTGCCAGGTTGGAACAGTGAGCGTAGTGCCAGGTAGGAACAGTGAGAGTAGTACCAGGTTGGAACAGTGAGAGTAGTGCCAGGTTGGAACAGTGAGAGTTGTGCCAGGTTGGAACAGTGAGAGTAGTGCCAGGTTGGAACAGTGAGAGTTGTGCCAGGTTGGAACAGTGAGAGTTGTGCCAGGTTGGAACAGTGAGAGTTGTGCCAGGTTGGAACAGTGAGAGTTGTGCCAGGTTGGAACAGTGAGAGTTGTGCCAGGTTGGAACAGTGAGAATAGTGCCAGGATGGAACAGTGGGAGTAGTGCCAGGTTGGAACAGTGAGAGTTGTGCCAGGTTGGAACAGTGAGAGTTGTGCCAGGTTGGAACAGTGAGAATAGTGCCAGGTTGGAACAGTGAGAGTTGTGCCAGGTTGGAACAGTGAGAGTTGTGCTAGGCTGGAACAGTGAGAGTAGTGCCAGGTTGGAACAGTGAAAGTAGTGCCAGGCTGGAACATGGGAGTAGTGCCAGGTTGGAACAGTGAGACTAGTACTGGGCTGGAACAGTGAGAGTAGTGCCAGGTTGGAACAGTGAGCGTAGTGCCAGGTTGGAACAGTGAGAGTAGTGCCGGGCTGGAGCAGTGAGAGTAGTGCCGGGCTAGAACAGTGAGAATAGTGCCAGGTTGGAACAGTGAGAGTAGTGCCGGGCTGGAACAGTGAGAATAGTGCCAGGTTGGAACAGTGAGAGTAGTGCCAGGCTGGAACATGGGAGTAGTGCCAGGTTGGAACAGTGAGACGAGTACTGGGCTGGAACAGTGAGAGTAGTGCCAGGTTGGAACAGTGAGAGTAGTGCCGGGCTTGAGCAGTGAGAGTAGTGCCTGGCTGGAAAAGTGAGAGTAGTGCCGGGCTGGAAAAGTGAGAGTAGTGCCGGGCTGGAACAGTGAGAATAGTGCCAGGTTGGAACAGTGAGAGTAGTGCCGGGTTGGAATAGTGAGAGTAGTGCCGGGCTTGAGCAGTGAGAGTAGTGCCTGGCTGGAAAAGTGAGAGTAGTGCCGGGCTGGAACAGTGAGAATAGTGCCAGGTTGGAACAGTGAGCGTAGTGCCAGGTAGGAACAGTGAGAGTAGTACCAGGTTGGAACAGTGAGAGTAGTGCCAGGTTGGAACAGTGAGAGTTGTGCCAGGTTGGAACAGTGAGAGTAGTGCCAGGTTGGAACAGTGAGAGTTGTGCCAGGTTGGAACAGTGAGAGTTGTGCCAGGTTGGAACAGTGAGAGTTGTGCCAGGTTGGAACAGTGAGAGTTGTGCCAGGTTGGAACAGTGAGAGTTGTGCCAGGTTGGAACAGTGAGAGTTGTGCCAGGTTGGAACAGTGAGAATAGTGCCAGGATGGAACAGTGGGAGTAGTGCCAGGTTGGAACAGTGAGAGTTGTGCCAGGTTGGAACAGTGAGAGTTGTGCCAGGTTGGAACAGTGAGAATAGTGCCAGGTTGGAACAGTGAGAGTTGTGCCAGGTTGGAACAGTGAGAGTTGTGCTAGGCTGGAACAGTGAGCGTAGTGCCAGGTTGGAACAGTGAGAGTAGTGCCGGGCTGGAGCAGTGAGAGTAGTGCCGGGCTAGAACAGTGAGAATAGTGCCAGGTTGGAACAGTGAGAGTAGTGCCGGGCTGGAACAGTGAGAATAGTGCCAGGTTGGAACAGTGAGAGTAGTGCCAGGCTGGAACATGGGAGTAGTGCCAGGTTGGAACAGTGAGACTAGTACTGGGCTGGAACAGAGAGAGTAGTGCCAGGTTGGAACAGTGGGAGTAGTGCCGGGCTTGAGCAGTGAGAGTAGTGCCTGGCTGGAAAAGTGAGAGTAGTGCCGGGCTGGAAAAGTGAGAGTAGTGCCGGGCTAGAACAGTGAGAATAGTGCCAGGTTGGAACAGTGAGAGTAGTGCCGGGCTGGAGCAGTGAGAGTAGTGCCGGGCTAGAACAGTGAGAATAGTGCCAGGTTGGAACAGTGAGAGTAGTGCCGGGCTGGAACAGTGAGAATAGTGCCAGGTTGGAACAGTGAGAATAGTGCCGGGTTGGAAGAGTGAGAGTAGTGCCGGGCTTGAGCAGTGAGAGTAGTGCCGGGCTAGAACAGTGAGAATAGTGCCAGGTTGGAACAGTGAGAGTAGTGCCGGGCTGGAACAGTGAGAATAGTGCCAGGTTGGAACAGTGAGAGTAGTGCCAGGCTGGAACAGTGAGAATAGTGCCGGGCTGGAAAAGTGAGAGTAGTGCCGGGCTGGAAAAGTGAGAGTCGTGCCGGGCTGGAACAGTGAGAATAGTGCCAGGTTGGAACAGTGAGAGTAGTGCCGGGCTGGAGCAGTGAGAGTAGTGCCGGGCTAGAACAGTGAGAATAGTGCCAGGTTGGAACAGTGAGAGTAGTGCCGGGCTGGAACAGTGAGAATAGTGCCAGGTTGGAACAGTGAGAGTAGTGCCGGGTTGGAATAGTGAGAGTAGTGCCGGGCTTGAGCAGTGAGAGTAGTGCCGGGCTAGAACAGTGAGAATAGTGCCAGGTTGGAACAGTGAGAGTAGTGCCGGGCTGGAACAGTGAGAATAGTGCCAGGTTGGAACAGTGAGAGTAGTGCCAGGCTGGAACAGTGAGAATAGTGCTGGGCTGGAAAAGTGAGAGTAGTGCCGGGCTGGAAAAGTGAGAGTAGTGCCGGGCTGGAACAGTGAGAATAGTGCCAGGTTGGAACAGTGAGAGTAGTGCCGGGCTGGAGCAGTGAGAATAGTGCCAGGTTGGAACAGTGAGAGTAGTGCCAGGCTGGAACATGGGAGTAGTGCCAGGTTGGAACAGTGAGACTAGTACTGGGCTGGAACAGTGAGAGTAGTGCCGGGTTGGAACAGTGAGAATAGTGCCAGGTTGGAACAGTGAGAATAGTGCCAGGTTGGAACAGTGAGAATAGAGCCAGGTTGGAACAGTGAGCGTAGTGCCAGGTTGGAACAGTGAGAATAGTGCCAGGCTGGAACATGAGAGTAGTGCCAGGCTGGAACATGAGAGTAGTGCCAGGCTGGAACATGAGAGTAGTGCCAGGCTGGAACATGAGAGTAGTGCCAGGTTGGAACAGTGAGAGTAGTGCCAGGTTGGAACAGTGAGATGAGTGCCAGGCTGGAACAGTGAGAGTTGTGCCAGGTTGGAACAGTGAGAGTAGTACCAGGTTGGAACAGTGAAAGTTGTGCCAGGTTGGAACAGTGAGAGTTGTGCCAGGTTGGAACAGTGAGAGTAGTGCCAGGTTGGAACAGTGAGAGTTGTGCCAGGTTGGAACAGTGAGAGTAGTGCCAGGTTGGAACAGTGAGCGTAGTGCCAGGTAGGAACAGTGAGAGTAGTACCAGGTTGGAACAGCGAGAGTAGTGCCAGGTTGGAACAGTGAGAGTTGTGCCAGGTTGGAACAGTGAGAGTAGTGCCAGGTTGGAACAGTGAGAGTTGTGCCAGGTTGTAACAGTGAGAGTTGTGCCAGGTTGGAACAGTGAGAGTTGTGCCAGGTTGGAAAAGTGAGAATAGTGCCAGGATGGAACAGTGGGAGTAGTGCCAGGTTGGAACAGTGAGAGTTGTGCCAGGTTGGAACAGTGAGAGTTGTGCCAGGTTGGAACAGTGAGAATAGTGCCAGGTTGGAACAGTGAGAGTTGTGCCAGGTTGGAACAGTGAGAGTTGTGCTCGGCTGGAACAGTGAGAGTAGTGCCAGGTTGGAACAGTGAGAGTTGTGCCAGGTTGGAACAGTGAGAGTATGCCAGGCTGGAACATGGGAGTAGTGCCAGGTTGGAACAGTGAGACTAGTACTGGGCTGGAACAGTTAGAGTCGTGCCAGGTTGGAACAGTGAGCGTAGTGCCAGGCTGGAACATGAGAGTAGTGCCAGGTTGGAACAGTGAGAGTAGTGCCAGGCTGGAACATGAGAGTAGTGCTGGGCTGGAACAGTGAGAGTAGTGCCAGGTTGGAACAGTGAGAATAGTGCCAGGCTGGAACAGTGAGAGTTGTGCCAGGTTGGAACAGTGAGAGTTGTGCCAGGTTGGAACAGTGAAAGTTGTGCCAGGTTGGAACAGTGAGAGTAGTGCCAGGTTGCAACAGTGAAAGTAGTGCCAGGTTGGAACAGTGAGAGAAGTGCCAGGTTGGAACAGTGAGCGTAATGCCAGGTTGGAACAGTGAGAGTAGTGCCAGGTTGGAACAGTGAGAGTAGTCCCAGGTTGGAACAGTGAGAGTCGTGCCAGGTTGGAACAGTGAGAGTAGTGCCAGGTTGGAACAGTGAGAATAGTGGCAGGTTGGAACAGTGAGAGTTGTGCCAGGTTGGAACAGTGAGAATAGTGCCAGGCTGGAACATGAGAGTAGTTCTGGGCTGGAACAGTGAGAATAGTTCCGGGCTAGAACAGTGAGAATAGTGCCAGGCTGGAACATGAGAGTAGTGCCAGGCTGGAACATGAGTAGTGCCAGGCTGGAACATGAGAGTAGTGCCAGGCTGGAACATGAGAGTAGTGCCAGGCTGGAACATGAGAGTAGTGCCAGGCTGGAACATGAGAGTAGTGCCAGGCTGGAACAGTGAGAGTAGTCCCAGGTTGCAACAGTGAGAGTCGTGCCAGGTTGGAACAGTGAGAGTTGTGCCAGGTTGGAACAGTGAGAGTAGTGACTGGTTGGAACAGTGAGAATACTGCCAGGTTGGAACGGTGAGAGTTGTGCCAGGTTGGAACAGTGAGAATAGTGCCAGGCTGGAACATGAGAGTAGTTCTGGGCTGGAACAGTGAGAATAGTGCTATGCTAGAACAGTGAGAGTAGTGCCAGGCTGGAACATGAGAGTAGTGCCAGGCTGGAACATGAGAGTAGTGCCAGGCTGGAACAGTGAGAGTAGTGCCAGGCTGGAACAGTGAGAGTAGTGCCAGGTTGGAACAGTGAGAATACTGCCAGGTTGGAACAGTGAGAGTTGTGCCAGGTTGGAACAGTGAGAATAGTGCCAGGCTGGAACATGAGAGTAGTTCTGGGCTGGAACAGTGAGAATAGTGCCGGGCGAGAACAGTGAGAATAGTGCCAGGCTGGAACATGAGAGTAGTGCCAGGCTGGAACATGAGAGTAGTGCCAGGCTGGAACAGTGAGAGTAGTGCCAGGCTGGAATAGTGAGAGTAGTGCCAGGCTGGAGCAGTGAGAGTAGTGCCGGGTTGGAATAGTGAGAGTAGTGCCGGGCTTGAGCAGTGAGAGTAGTGCCTGGCTGGAAAAGTGAGAGTAGTGCCGGGCTGGAAAAGTGAGAGCAGTGCCGGGCTGGAACAGTAAGAATAGTGCCAGGTTGGAACAGTGAGAGTAGTGCCGGGCTGGAGCAGTGAGAGTAGTGCCGGGCTAGAACAGTGAGAATAGTGCCAGGTTGGAACAGTGAGAGCAGTGCCGGGCTGGAACAGTGAGAATAGTGCCAGGTTGGAACAGTGAGACTAGTACTGGGCTGGAACAGTGAGAGTAGTGCCAGGTTGGAACAGTGAGAATAGTGCCAGGCTGGAACATAAGAGTAGTGCCAGGTTGGAACAGTGAGCGTAGTGCCAGGTTGGAACAGTGAGAATAGTGCCAGGCTGGAACATGAGAGTAGTGCCAGGTTGGAACAGTGAGAATAGTGCCAGGCTGGAACATGAGAGTAGTGCCGGGCTGGAACAGTGAGAGTAGTGCCAGGTTGGAACAGTGAGAATAGTGCCAGGTTGGAACAGTGAGAATAGAGCCAGGTTGGAACAGTGAGAATAGTGCCAGGCTGGAACAGTGAGAACAGTGCCAGGCTGGAACATGAGAGTAGTGCCAGGCTGGAACATGAGAGTAGTGCCAGGTTGGAACAGTGAGAGTAGTGCCAGGTTGGAACAGTGAGATTAGTGCCAGGCTGGAACAGTGAGAGTTGTGCCAGGTTGGAACAGTGAGAGTAGTACCAGGTTGGAACAGTGAAAGTTGTGCCAGGTTGGAACAGTGAGAGTAGTGCCAGGTTGGAACAGTGAGAGTAGTGCCAGGTTGGAACAGTGAAAGTAGTGCCAGGTTGGAACAGTGAGAGTAGTGCCAGGTTGGAACAGTGAGCGTAGTGCCAGGTAGGAACAGTGAGAGTAGTACCAGGTTGGAACAGTGAGAGTAGTGCCAGGTTGGAACAGTGAGATTTGTGCCAGGTTGGAACAGTGAGAGTAGTGCCAGGTTGGAACAGTGAGAGTTGTGCCAGGTTGGAACAGTGAGAGTTGTGCCAGGTTGGAACAGTGAGAGTTGTGCCAGGTTGGAACAGTGAGAGTTGTGCCAGGTTGGAACAGTGAGAGTTGTGCCAGGTTGGAACAGTGAGAGTTGTGCCAGGATGGAACAGTGAGAATAGTGCCAGGTTGGAACAGTGAGAGTTGTGCCAGGTTGGAACAGTGAGAGTTGTGCTAGGCTGGAACAGTGAGAGTAGTGCCAGGTTGGAACAGTGAAAGTAGTGCCAGGCTGGAACATGGGAGTAGTGCCAGGTTGGAACAGTGAGACTAGTACTGGGCTGGAACAGTGAGAGTAGTGCCAGGTTGGAACAGTGAGCGGAGTGCCAGGTTGGAACAGTGAGAGTAGTGCCGGGCTGGAGCAGTGAGAGTAGTGCCGGGCTAGAACAGTGAGAATAGTGCCAGGTTGGAACAGTGAGAGTAGTGCCGGGCTGGAACAGTGAGAATAGTGCCAGGTTGGAACAGTGAGAGTAGTGCCAGGCTGGAACATGGGAGTAGTGCCAGGTTGGAACAGTGAGACGAGTACTGGGCTGGAACATGGGAGTAGTGCCAGGTTGGAACAGTGAGACGAGTACTGGGCTGGAACAGTGAGAGTAGTGCCTGGCTGGAAAAGTGAGAGTAGTGCCGGGCTGGAAAAGTGAGAGTAGTGCCGGGCTGGAACAGTGAGAATAGTGCCAGGTTGGAACAGTGAGAGTAGTGCCGGGCTGGAACAGTGAGAATAGTGCCAGGTTGGAACAGTGAGAGTAGTGCCAGGTTGGAATAGTGAGAGTAGTGCCGGGCTTGAGCAGTGAGAGTAGTGCCTGGCTGGAAAAGTGAGAGTAGTGCCGGGCTGGAACAGTGAGAATAGTGCCAGGTTGGAACAGTGAGAGTAGTGCCGGGCTGGAGCAGTGAGAGTAGTGCCGGGCTAGAACAGTGAGAATAGTGCCAGGTTGGAACAGTGAGAGTAGTGCCGGGCTGGAACAGTGAGAATAGTGCCAGGTTGGAACAGTGAGAATAGTGCCAGCTGGAACAGTGAGAATAGTGCCAGGCTGGAACAGTGAGAGTAGTGCCAGGCTGGAATAGTGAGAGTCGTGCCAGGCTGGAGCAGTGAGAGTAGTGCCGGGTTGGAATAGTGAGAGTAGTGCCGGGCTTGAGCAGTGAGAGTAGTGCCTGGCTGGAAAAGTGAGAGTAGTGCCGGGCTGGAAAAGTGAGAGCAGTGCCGGGCTGGAACAGTAAGAATAGTGCCAGGTTGGAACAGTGAGAGTAGTGCCGGGCTGGAGCAGTGAGAGTAGTGCCGGGCTAGAACAGTGAGAATAGTGCCAGGTTGGAACAGTGAGAGCAGTGCCGGGCTGGAACAGTGAGAATAGTGCCAGGTTGGAACAGTGAGACTAGTACTGGGCTGGAACAGTGAGAGTAGTGCCAGGTTGGAACAGTGAGAATAGTGCCAGGCTGGAACATAAGAGTAGTGCCAGGTTGGAACAGTGAGCGTAGTGCCAGGTTGGAACAGTGAGAATAGTGCCAGGCTGGAACATGAGAGTAGTGCCAGGTTGGAACAGTGAGAATAGTGCCAGGCTGGAACATGAGAGTAGTGGCGGGCTGGAACAGTGAGAGTAGTGCCAGGTTGGAACAGTGAGAATAGTGCCAGGTTGGAACAGTGAGAATAGAGCCAGGTTGGAACAGTGAGAATAGTGCCAGACTGGAACAGTGAGAATAGTGCCAGGCTGGAACATGAGAGTAGTGCCAGGCTGGAACATGAGAGTAGTGCCAGGTTGGAACAGTGAGAGTAGTGCCAGGTTGGAACAGTGAGATTAGTGCCAGGCTGGAACAGTGAGAGTTGTGCCAGGTTGGAACAGTGAGAGTAGTGCCAGGTTGGAACAGTGAAAGTTGTGCCAGGTTGGAACAGTGAGAGTAGTGCCAGGTTGGAACAGTGAGAGTAGTGCCAGGTTGGAACAGTGAGAGTAGTGCCAGGTTGGAACAGTGAAAGTAGTGCCAGGTTGGAACAGTGAAAGTTGTGCCAGGTTGGAACAGTGAGAGTAGTGCCAGGTTGCAACAGTGAAAGTAGTGCCAGGTTGGAACAGTGAGAGAAGTGCCAGGTTGGAACAGTGAGCGTAATGCCAGGTTGGAACAGTGAGAGTAGTGCCAGGTTGGAACAGTGAGAGTAGTCCCAGGTTGGAACAGTGAGAGCCGTGCCAGGTTGGAACAGTGAGAGTAGTGCCAGGTTGGAACAGTGAGAGTAGTGCCAGGTTGGAACAGTGAGAATAGTGGCAGGTTGGAACAGTGAGAGTTGTGCCAGGTTGGAACAGTGAGAATAGTGCCAGGCTGGAACATGAGAGTAGTTCTGGGCTGGAACAGTGAGAATAGTTCCGGGCTAGAACAGTGAGAATAGTGCCAGGCTGGAACATGAGAGTAGTGCCAGGCTGGAACATGAGTAGTGCCAGGCTGGAACATGAGAGTAGTGCCAGGCTGGAACATGAGAGTAGTGCCAGGCTGGAACATGAGAGTAGTGCCAGGCTGGAACAGTGAGAGTAGTCCCAGGTTGCAACAGTGAGAGTCGTGCCAGGTTGGAACAGTGAGAGTTGTGCCAGGTTGGAACAGTGAGAGTAGTGACTGGTTGGAACAGTGAGAATACTGCCAGGTTGGAACAGTGAGAGTTGTGCCAGGTTGGAACAGTGAGAATAGTGCCAGGCTGGAACATGAGAGTAGTTCTGGGCTGGAACAGTGAGAATAGTGCCGGGCTAGAACAGTGAGAGTAGTGCCAGGCTGGAACATGAGAGTAGTGCCAGGCTGGAACATGAGAGTAGTGCCAGGCTGGAACAGTGAGAGTAGTGCCAGGCTGGAACAGTGAGAGTAGTGCCAGGTTGGAACAGTGAGAATACTGCCAGGTTGGAACAGTGAGAGTTGTGCCAGGTTGGAACAGTGAGAATAGTGCCAGGCTGGAACATGAGAGTAGTTCTGGGCTGGAACAGTGAGAATAGTGCCGGGCTAGAACAGTGAGAATAGTGCCAGGCTAGAACATGAGAGTAGTGCCAGGCTGGAACATGAGAGTCGTGCCAGGCTGGAACAGTGAGAGTAGTGCCAGGCTGGAATAGTGAGAGTAGTGCCAGGCTGGAGCAGTGAGAGTAGTGCCGGGTTGGAATAGTGAGAGTAGTGCCAGGCTTGAGCAGTGAGAGTAGTGCCTGGCTGGAAAAGTGAGAGTAGTGCCGGGCTGGAAAAGTGAGAGCAGTGCCGGGCTGGAACAGTAAGAATAGTGCCAGGTTGGAACAGTGAGAGTAGTGCCGGGCTGGAGCAGTGAGAGTAGTGCCGGGCTAGAACAGTGAGAATAGTGCCAGGTTGGAACAGTGAGAGCAGTGCCGGGCTGGAACAGTGAGAATAGTGCCAGGTTGGAACAGTGAGACTAGTACTGGGCTGGAACAGTGAGAGTAGTGCCAGGTTGGAACAGTGAGAATAGTGCCAGGCTGGAACATAAGAGTAGTGCCAGGTTGGAACAGTGAGCGTAGTGCCAGGTTGGAACAGTGAGAATAGTGCCAGGCTGGAACATGAGAGTAGTGCCAGGTTGGAACAGTGAGAATAGTGCCAGGCTGGAACATGAGAGTAGTGCCGGGCTGGAACAGTGAGAATAGTGCCAGGTTGGAACAGTGAGAATAGAGCCAGGTTGGAACAGTGAGAATAGTGCTAGGCTGGAACAGTGAGAATAGTGCCAGGCTGGAACATGAGAGTAGTGCCAGGCTGGAACATGAGAGTAGTGCCAGGTTGGAACAGTGAGAGTAGTGCCAGGTTGGAACAGTGAGATTAGTGCCAGGCTGGAACAGTGAGAGTTGTGCCAGGTTGGAACAGTGAGAGTAGTACCAGGTTGGAACAGTGAAAGTTGTGCCAGGTTGGAACAGTGAGAGTAGTGCCAGGTTGGAACAGTGAGAGTAGTGCCAGGTTGGAACAGTGAAAGTAGTGCCAGGTTGGAACAGTGAGAGTAGTGCCAGGTTGGAACAGTGAGCGTAGTGCCAGGTAGGAACAGTGAGAGTAGTACCAGGTTGGAACAGTGAGAGTAGTGCCAGGTTGGAACAGTGAGAGTTGTGCCAGGTTGGAACAGTGAGAGTAGTGCCAGGTTGGAACAGTGAGAGTTGTGCCAGGTTGGAACAGTGAGAGTTGTGCCAGGTTGGAACAGTGAGAGTTGTGCCAGGTTGGAACAGTGAGAGTTGTGCCAGGTTGGAACAGTGAGAGTTGTGCCAGGTTGGAACAGTGAGAATAGTGCCAGGATGGAACAGTGGGAGTAGTGCCAGGTCGGAACAGTGAGAGTTGTGCCAGGTTGGAACAGTGAGAGTTGTGCCAGGTTGGAACAGTGAGAATAGTGCCAGGTTGGAACAGTGAGAGTTGTGCCAGGTTGGAACAGTGAGAGTTGTGCTAGGCTGGAACAGTGAGAGTAGTGCCAGGTTGGAACAGTGAAAGTAGTGCCAGGCTGGAACATGGGAGTAGTGCCAGGTTGGAACAGTGAGACTAGTACTGGGCTGGAACAGTGAGAGTAGTGCCAGGTTGGAACAGTGAGCGTAGTGCCAGGTTGGAACAGTGAGAGTAGTGCCGGGCTGGAGCAGTGAGAGTAGTGCCGGGCTAGAACAGTGAGAATAGTGCCAGGTTGGAACAGTGAGAGTAGTGCCGGGCTGGAACAGTGAGAATAGTGCCAGGTTGGAACAGTGAGAGTAGTGCCAGGCTGGAACATGGGAGTAGTGCCAGGTTGGAACAGTGAGACGAGTACTGGGCTGGAACAGTGAGAGTAGTGCCAGGTTGGAACAGTGAGAGGAGTGCCGGGCTTGAGCAGTGAGAGTAGTGCCTGGCTGGAAAAGTGAGAGTAGTGCCGGGCTGGAAAAGTGAGAGGAGTGCCGGGCTGGAACAGTGAGAATAGTGCCAGGTTGGAACAGTGAGAGTAGTGCCGGGCTGGAACAGTGAGAATAGTGCCAGGTTGGAACAGTGAGAGTAGTGCCGGGTTGGAATAGTGAGAGTAGTGCCGGGCTTGAGCAGTGAGAGTAGTGCCTGGCTGGAAAAGTGAGAGTAGTGCCGGGCTGGAAAAGTGAGAGCAGTGCCGGGCTGGAACAGTAAGAATAGTGCCAGGTTGGAACAGTGAGAGTAGTGCCGGGCTGGAGCAGTGAGAGTAGTGCCGGGCTAGAACAGTGAGAATAGTGCCAGGTTGGAACAGTGAGAGCAGTGCCGGGCTGGAACAGTGAGAATAGTGCCAGGTTGGAACAGTGAGAATAGTGCCAGGCTGGAACATAAGAGTAGTGCCAGGTTGGAACAGTGAGCGTAGTGCCAGGTTGGAACAGTGAGAATAGTGCCAGGCTGGAACATGAGAGTAGTGCCAGGTTGGAACAGTGAGAATAGTGCCAGGCTGGAACATGAGAGTAGTGCCGGGCTGGAACAGTGAGAATAGTGCCAGGTTGGAACAGTGAGAATAGAGCCAGGTTGGAACAGTGAGAATAGTGCCAGGCTGGAACAGTGAGAATAGTGCCAGGCTGGAACATGAGAGTAGTGCCAGGCTGGAACATGAGAGTAGTGCCAGGTTGGAACAGTGAGAGTAGTGCCAGGTTGGAACAGTGAGATTATTGCCAGGCTGGAACAGTGAGAGTTGTGCCAGGTTGGAACAGTGAGAGTAGTACCAGGTTGGAACAGTGAAAGTTGTGCCAGGTTGGAACAGTGAGAGTAGTGCCAGGTTGGAACAGTGAGAGTAGTGCCAGGTTGGAACAGTGAAAGTAGTGCCAGGTTGGAACAGTGAGAGTAGTGCCAGGTTGGAACAGTGAGCGTAGTGCCAGGTAGGAACAGTGAGAGTAGTACCAGGTTGGAACAGTGAGAGTAGTGCCAGGTTGGAACAGTGAGAGTTGTGCCAGGTTGGAACAGTGAGAGTAGTGCCAGGTTGGAACAGTGAGAGTTGTGCCAGGTTGGAACAGTGAGAGTTGTGCCAGGTTGGAACAGTGAGAGTTGTGCCAGGTTGGAACAGTGAGAGTTGTGCCAGGTTGGAACAGTGAGAGTTGTGCCAGGTTGGAACAGTGAGAATAGTGCCAGGATGGAACAGTGGGAGTAGTGCCAGGTTGGAACAGTGAGAGTTGTGCCAGGTTGGAACAGTGAGAGTTGTGCCAGGTTGGAACAGTGAGAATAGTGCCAGGTTGGAACAGTGAGAGTTGTGCCAGGTTGGAACAGTGAGAGTTGTGCTAGGCTGGAACAGTGAGAGTAGTGCCAGGTTGGAACAGTGAAAGTAGTGCCAGGCTGGAACATGGGAGTAGTGCCAGGTTGGAACAGTGAGACTAGTACTGGGCTGGAACAGTGAGAGTAGTGCCAGGTTGGAACAGTGAGCGTAGTGCCAGGTTGGAACAGTGAGAGTAGTGCCGGGCTGGAGCAGTGAGAGTAGTGCCGGGCTAGAACAGTGAGAATAGTGCCAGGTTGGAACAGTGAGAGTAGTGCCGGGCTGGAACAGTGAGAATAGTGCCAGGTTGGAACAGTGAGAGTAGTGCCAGGCTGGAACATGGGAGTAGTGCCAGGTTGGAACAGTGAGACGAGTACTGGGCTGGAACAGTGAGAGTAGTGCCAGGTTGGAACAGTGAGAGTAGTGCCGGGCTTGAGCAGTGAGAGTAGTGCCTGGCTGGAAAAGTGAGAGTAGTGCCGGGCTGGAAAAGTGAGAGTAGTGCCGGGCTGGAACAGTGAGAATAGTGCCAGGTTGGAACAGTGAGAGTAGTGCCGGGCTGGAACAGTGAGAATAGTGCCAGGTTGGAACAGTGAGAGTAGTGCCAGGTTGGAACAGTGAGAGTAGTGCCGGGTTGGAATAGTGAGAGTAGTGCCGGGCTTGAGCAGTGAGAGTAGTGCCTGGCTGGAAAAGTGAGAGTAGTGCCGGGCTGGAACAGTGAGAATAGTGCCAGGTTGGAACAGTGAGAGCAGTGCGGGGCTGGAGCAGTGAGAGTAGTGCCGGGCTAGAACAGTGAGAATAGTGCCAGGTTGGAACAGTGAGAGTAGTGCCGGGCTGGAACAGTGAGAATAGTGCCAGGTTGGAACAGTGAGAATAGTGCCAGCTGGAACAGTGAGAATAGTGCCAGGCTGGAACAGTGAGAGTAGTGCCAGGCTGGAATAGTGAGAGTAGTGCCAGGCTGGAGCAGTGAGAGTAGTGCCGGGTTGGAATAGTGAGAGTAGTGCCGGGCTTGAGCAGTGAGAGTAGTGCCTGGCTGGAAAAGTGAGAGTAGTGCCGGGCTGGAAAAGTGAGAGCAGTGCCGGGCTGGAACAGTAAGAATAGTGCCAGGTTGGAACAGTGAGAGTAGTGCCGGGCTGGAGCAGTGAGAGTAGTGCCGGGCTAGAACAGTGAGAATAGTGCCAGGTTGGAACAGTGAGAGCAGTGCCGGGCTGGAACAGTGAGAATAGTGCCAGGTTGGAACAGTGAGACTAGTACTGGGCTGGAACAGTGAGAGTAGTGCCAGGTTGGAACAGTGAGAATAGTGCCAGGCTGGAACATAAGAGTAGTGCCAGGTTGGAACAGTGAGCGTAGTGCCAGGTTGGAACAGTGAGAATAGTGCCAGGCTGGAACATGAGAGTAGTGCCAGGTTGGAACAGTGAGAATAGTGCCAGGCTGGAACATGAGAGTAGTGCCGGGCTGGAACAGTGAGAGTAGTGCCAGGTTGGAACAGTGAGAATAGTGCCAGGTTGGAACAGTGAGAATAGAGCCAGGTTGGAACAGTGAGAATAGTGCCAGGCTGGAACAGTGAGAATAGTGCCAGGCTGGAACATGAGAGTAGTGCCAGGCTGGAACATGAGAGTAGTGCCAGGTTGGAACAGTGAGAGTAGTGCCAGGTTGGAACAGTGAGATTAGTGCCAGGTTGGAACAGTGAGATTAGTGCCAGGCTGGAACAGTGAGAGTTGTGCCAGGTTGGAACAGTGAGAGTAGTGCCAGGTTGGAACAGTGAAAGTTGTGCCAGGTTGGAACAGTGAGAGTAGTGCCAGGTTGGAACAGTGAAAGTAGTGCCAGGTTGGAAAAGTGAGAGTAGTGCCAGGTTGGAACAGTGAGCGTAGTGCCAGGTAGGAACAGTGAGAGTAGTACCAGGTTGGAACAGTGAGAGTAGTGCCAGGTTGGAACAGTGAGAGTTGTGCCAGGTTGGAACAGTGAGAGTAGTGCCAGGTTGGAACAGTGAGAGTTGTGCCAGGTTGGAACAGTGAGAGTTGTGCCAGGTTGGAACAGTGAGAGTTGTGCCAGGTTGGAACAGTGAGAGTTGTGCCAGGTTGGAACAGTGAGAGTAGTGCCGGGCTAGAACAGTGAGAATAGTGCCAGGTTGGAACAGTGAGAGTAGTGCCGGGCTGGAACAGTGAGAATAGTGCCAGGTTGGAACAGTGAGAGTAGTGCCAGGCTGGAACATGGGAGTAGTGCCAGGTTGGAACAGTGAGACGAGTACTGGGCTGGAACAGTGAGAGTAGTGCCAGGTTGGAACAGTGAGAGTAGTGCCGGGCTTGAGCATTGAGAGTAGTGCCTGGCTGGAAAAGTGAGAGTAGTGCCGGGCTGGAAAAGTGAGAGTAGTGCCGGGCTGGAACAGTGAGAATAGTGCCAGGTTGGAACAGTGAGAGTAGTGCCGGGCTGGAACAGTGAGAATAGTGCCAGGTTGGAACAGTGAGAGTAGTGCCGGGTTGGAATAGTGAGAGTAGTGCCGGGCTTGAGCAGTGAGAGTAGTGCCTGGCTGGAAAAGTGAGAGTAGTGCCGGGCTGGAACAGTGAGAATAGTGCCAGGTTGGAACAGTGAGAGTAGTGCCGGGCTGGAGCAGTGAGAGTAGTGCCGGGCTAGAACAGTGAGAATAGTGCCAGGTTGGAACAGTGAGAGTAGTGCCGGGCTGGAACAGTGAGAATAGTGCCAGGTTGGAACAGTGAGAATAGTGCCAGCTGGAACAGTGAGAATAGTGCCAGGCTGGAACAGTGAGAGTAGTGCCAGGCTGGAATAGTGAGAGTAGTGCCAGGCTGGAGCAGTGAGAGTAGTGCCGGGTTGGAATAGTGAGAGTAGTGCCGGGCTTGAGCAGTGAGAGTAGTGCCTGGCTGGAAAAGTGAGAGTAGTGCCGGGCTGGAAAAGTGAGAGCAGTGCCGGGCTGGAACAGTAAGAATAGTGCCAGGTTGGAACAGTGAGAGTAGTGCCGGGCTGGAGCAGTGAGAGTAGTGCCGGGCTAGAACAGTGAGAATAGTGCCAGGTTGGAACAGTGAGAGCAGTGCCGGGCTGGAACAGTGAGAATAGTGCCAGGTTGGAACAGTGAGACTAGTACTGGGCTGGAACAGTGAGAGTAGTGCCAGGTTGGAACAGTGAGAATAGTGCCAGGCTGGAACATAAGAGTAGTGCCAGGTTGGAACAGTGAGCGTAGTGCCAGGTTGGAACAGTGAGAATAGTGCCAGGCTGGAACATGAGAGTAGTGCCAGGTTGGAACAGTGAGAATAGTGCCAGGCTGGAACATGAGAGTAGTGCCGGGCTGGAACAGTGAGAATAGTGCCAGGTTGGAACAGTGAGAGTAGTGCCGGGTTGGAATAGTGAGAGTAGTGCCGGGCTTGAGCAGTGAGAGTAGTGCCTGGCTGGAAAAGTGAGAGTAGTGCCGGGCTGGAACAGTGAGAATAGTGCCAGGTTGGAACAGTGAGAGTAGTGCCGGGCTGGAGCAGTGAGAGTAGTGCCGGGCTAGAACAGTGAGAATAGTGCCAGGTTGGAACAGTGAGAGTAGTGCCGGGCTGGAACAGTGAGAATAGTGCCAGGTTGGAACAGTGAGAATAGTGCCAGCTGGAACAGTGAGAATAGTGCCAGGCTGGAACAGTGAGAGTAGTGCCAGGCTGGAATAGTGAGAGTAGTGCCAGGCTGGAGCAGTGAGAGTAGTGCCGGGTTGGAATAGTGAGAGTAGTGCCGGGCTTGAGCAGTGAGAGTAGTGCCTGGCTGGAAAAGTGAGAGTAGTGCCGGGCTGGAAAAGTGAGAGCAGTGCCGGGCTGGAACAGTAAGAATAGTGCCAGGTTGGAACAGTGAGAGTAGTGCCGGGCTGGAGCAGTGAGAGTAGTGCCGGGCTAGAACAGTGAGAATAGTGCCAGGTTGGAACAGTGAGAGCAGTGCCGGGCTGGAACAGTGAGAATAGTGCCAGGTTGGAACAGTGAGACTAGTACTGGGCTGGAACAGTGAGAGTAGTGCCAGGTTGGAACAGTGAGAATAGTGCCAGGCTGGAACATAAGAGTAGTGCCAGGTTGGAACAGTGAGCGTAGTGCCAGGTTGGAACAGTGAGAATAGTGCCAGGCTGGAACATGAGAGTAGTGCCAGGTTGGAACAGTGAGAATAGTGCCAGGCTGGAACATGAGAGTAGTGCCGGGCTGGAACAGTGAGAGTAGTGCCAGGTTGGAACAGTGAGAATAGTGCCAGGTTGGAACAGTGAGAATAGAGCCAGGTTGGAACAGTGAGAATAGTGCCAGGCTGGAACAGTGAGAATAGTGCCAGGCTGGAACATGAGAGTAGTGCCAGGCTGGAACATGAGAGTAGTGCCAGGTTGGAACAGTGAGAGTAGTGCCAGGTTGGAACAGTGAGATTAGTGCCAGGCTGAAACAGTGAGAGTTGTGCCAGGTTGGAACAGTGAGAGTAGTGCCAGGTTGGAACAGTTGAAGTTATGCCAGGTTGGAACAGTGAGAGTAGTGCCAGGTTGGAACAGTGAAAGTAGTGCCAGGTTGGAACAGTGAGAGTAGTGCCAGGTTGGAACAGTGAGCGTAGTGCCAGGTAGGAACAGTGAGAGTAGTACCAGGTTGGAACAGTGAGAGTAGTGCCAGGTTGGAACAGTGAGAGTTGTGCCAGGTTGGAACAGTGAGAGTCGTGCCAGGTTGGAACAGTGAGAGTTGTGCCAGGTTGGAACAGTGAGAGTTGTGCCAGGTTGGAACAGTGAGAGTTGTGCCAGGTTGGAACAGTGAGAGTTGTGCCAGGTTGGAACAGTGAGAGTTGTGCCAGGTTGGAACAGTGAGAATAGTGCCAGGATGGAACAGTGGGAGTAGTGCCCGGTTGGAACAGTGAGAGTTGTGCCAGGTTGGAACAGTGAAAGTAGTGCCAGGCTGGAACATGGGAGTAGTGCCAGGTTGGAACAGTGAGACTAGTACTGGGCTGGAACAGTGAGAGTAGTGCCAGGTTGGAACAGTGAGCGTAGTGCCAGGTTGGAACAGTGAGAGTAGTGCCGGGCTAGAACAGTGAGAATAGTGCCAGGTTGGAACAGTGAGAGTAGTGCCAGGTTGGAACAGTGAGACGAGTACTGGGCTGGAACAGTGAGAGTAGTGCCAGGTTGGAACAGTGAGAGTAGTGCCGGGCTTGAGCAGTGAGAGTTGTGCCTGGGTGGAAAAGTGAGAGTAGTGCCGGGCTGGAAAAGTGAGAGTAGTGCCGGGCTGGAACAGTGAGAATAGTGCCAGGTTGGAACAGTGAGAGTAGTGCCGGGCTGGAATAGTGAGAATAGTGCCAGGTTGGAACAGTGAGAGTAGTGCCGGGTTGGAATAGTGAGAGTAGTGCCGGGCTTGAGCAGTGAGAGTAGTGCCTGGCTGGAAAAGTGAGAGTAGTGCCGGGCTGGAACATGGGAGTAGTGCCAGGTTGGAACAGTGAGACTAGTACTGGGCTGGAACAGTGAGAGTAGTGCCAGGTTGGAACAGTGAGAATAGTGCCAGGCTGGAACATGAGAGTAGTGCCAGGTTGGAACAGTGAGCGTAGTGCCAGGTTGGAACAGTGAGAATAGTGCCAGGCTGGAACATGAGAGTAGTGCCAGGTTGGAACAGTGAGAATAGTGCCAGGCTGGAACATGAGAGTCGTGCCGGGCTGGAACAGTGAGAGTAGTGCCAGGTTGGAACAGTGAGAATAGTGCCAGGTTGGAACAGTGAGAATAGAGCCAGGTTGGAACAGTGAGAATAGTGCCAGGCTGGAACAGTGAGAATAGTGCCAGGCTGGAACATGAGAGTAGTGCCAGGCTGGAACATGAGAGTAGTGCCAGGCTGGAACATGAGAGTAGTACCAGGTTGGAACAGTGAGAGTAGTGACAGGTTGGAACAGTGAGATGAGTGCCAGGCTGGAACAGTGAGAGTTGTGCCAGGTTGGAACAGTGAGAGCAGTACCAGGTTGGAACAGTGAAAGTTGTGCCAGGTTGGAACAGTGAGAGTTGTGCCAGGTTGGAACAGTGAGAGTAGTGCCAGGTTGGAACAGTGAGAGTTGTGCCAGGTTGGAACAGTGAGAGTAGTGCCAGGTTGGAACAGTGAGCGTAGTGCCAGGTAGGAACAGTGAGAGTAGTACCAGGTTGGAACAGCGACAGTAGTGCCAGGTTGGAACAGTGAGAGTTGTGCCAGGTTGGAACAGTGAGAGTAGTGCCAGGTTGGAACAGTGAGAGTTGTGCCAGGTTGTAACAGTGAGAGTTGTGCCAGGTTGGAACAGTGAGAGTTGTGCCAGGTTGGAAAAGTGAGAATAGTGCCAGGATGGAACAGTGGGAGTAGTGCCAGGTTGGAACAGTGAGAGTTGTGCCAGGTAGGAACAGTGAGAATAGTGCCAGGTTGGAACAGTGAAAGTTGTGCCAGGTTGGAACAGTGAGAGTTGTGCTCGGCTGGAACAGTGAGAGTAGTGCCAGGTTGGAACAGTGAGAGTTGTGCCAGGTTGGAACAGTGAGAGTATGCCAGGCTGGAACATGGGAGTAGTGCCAGGTTGGAACAGTGAGACTAGTACTGGGCTGGAACAGTTAGAGTAGTGCCAGGTTGGAACAGTGAGCGTAGTGCCAGGTTGGAACAGTGAGAATAGAGCCAGGCTGGAACATGAGAGTAGTGCCAGGTTGGAACAGTGAGATTAGTGCCAGGCTGGAACATGAGAGTAGTGCTGGGCTGGAACAGTGAGAGTAGTGCCAGGTTGGAACAGTGAGAATAGTGCCAGGTTGGAACAGTGAGAATAGTGCCAGGCTGGAACATGAGAGTAGTGCCGGGCTGGAACAGTGAGAGTAGTGCCAGGTTGGAACAGTGAGAATAGTACCAGGTTGGAACAGTGAGAATAGAGCCAGGTTGGAACAGTGAGAATAGTGCCAGGCTGGAACAGTGAGAATAGTGCCAGGCTGGAACATGAGAGTAGTGCCAGGCTGGAACATGAGAGTAGTGCCAGGTTGGAACAGTGAGAGTAGTGCCAGGTTGGAACAGTGAGAGTAGTGCCAGGTTGGAACAGTGAGATTAGTGCCAGGCTGGAACAGTGAGAGTTGTGCCAGGTTGGAACAGTGAGAGTAGTACCAGGTTGGAACAGTGAAAGATGTGCCAGGTTGGAACAGTGAGAGTAGTGCCAGGTTGGAACAGTGAGAGTAGTGCCAGGTTGGAACAGTGAAAGTAGTGCCAGGTTGGAACAGTGAGAGTAGTGCCAGGTTGGAACAGTGAGCGTAGTGCCAGGTAGGAACAGTGAGAGTAGTACCAGGTTGGAACAGTGAGAGTAGTGCCAGGTTGGAACAGTGAGAGTTGTGCCAGGTTGGAACAGTGAGAGTAGTGCCAGGTTGGAACAGTGAGAGTTGTGCCAGGTTGGAACAGTGAGAGTTGTGCCAGGTTGGAACAGTGAGAGTTGTGCCAGGTTGGAACAGTGAGAGTTGTGCCAGGTTGGAACAGTGAGAGTTGTGCCAGGTTGGAACAGTGAGAATAGTGCCAGGATGGAACAGTGGGAGTAGTGCCAGGTTGGAACAGTGAGAGTTGTGCCAGGTTGGAACAGTGAGAGTTGTGCCAGGTTGGAACAGTGAGAATAGTGCCAGGTTGGAACAGTGAGAGTTGTGCCAGGTTGGAACAGTGAGAGTTGTGCTAGGCTGGAACAGTGAGAGTAGTGCCAGGTTGGAACAGTGAGAGTTGTGCCAGGTTGGAACAGTGAGAGTAGTGCAGGCTGGAACATGGGAGTAGTGCCAGGTTGGAACAGTGAGACTAGTACTGGGCTGGAACAGTGAGAGTAGTGCCAGGTTGGAACAGTGAGCGTAGTGCCGGGTTGGAACAGTGAGAGTAGTGCCGGGTTGGAACAGTGAGAGTAGTGCCGGGCTGGAGCAGTGAGAGTAGTGCCGGGCTGGAACAGTGAGAATAGTGCCAGGTTTGAACAGTGAGAGTAGTGCCGGGCTGGAACAGTGAGAATAGTGCCAGGTTGGAACAGTGAGAGTAGTGCCAGGCTGGAACATGGGAGTAGTGCCAGGTTGGAACAGTGAGACTAGTACTGGGCTGGAACAGTGAGAGTAGTGCCAGGTTGGAACAGTGAGAGTAGTGCCGGGCTTGAGCAGTGAGAGTAGTGCCTGGCTGGAAAAGTGAGAGTAGTGCCGGGCTGGAAAAGTGAGAGTAGTGCCGGGCTGGAACAGTGAGAATAGTGCCAGGTTGGAACAGTGAGAGTAGTGCCGGGCTGGAGCAGTGAGAGTAGTGCCGGGCTAGAACAGTGAGAATAGTGCCAGGTTGGAACAGTGAGAGTAGTGCCGGGCTGGAACAGTGAGAATAGTGCCAGGTTGGAACAGTGAGAGTAGTGCCGGGTTGGAACAGTGAGAGTTGTGCCAGGTTGGAACAGTGAGAGTTGTGCCAGGTTGGAACAGTGAGAATAGTGCCAGGTTGGAACAGTGAGAGTTGTGCCAGGTTGGAACAGTGAGAGTTGTGCTCGGCTGGAACAGTGAGAGTAGTGCCAGGTTGGAACAGTGAGAGTTGTGCCAGGTTGGAACAGTGAGAGTATGCCAGGCTGGAACATGGGAGTAGTGCCAGGTTGGAACAGTGAGACTAGTACTGGGCTGGAACAGTTAGAGTAGTGCCAGGTTGGAACAGTGAGCGTAGTGCCAGGTTGGAACAGTGAGAATAGTGCCAGGCTGGAACATGAGAGTAGTGCCAGGTTGGAACAGTGAGAATAGTGCCAGGTTGGAACAGTGAGAATAGTGCCAGGCTGGAACATGAGAGTAGTGCCGGGCTGGAACAGTGAGAGTAGTGCCAGGTTGGAACAGTGAGAATAGTGCCAGGTTGGAACAGTGAGAATAGAGCCAGGTTGGAACAGTGAGAATAGTGCCAGGCTGGAACAGTGAGAATAGTGCCAGGCTGGAACATGAGAGTAGTGCCAGGCTGGAACATGAGAGTAGTGCCAGGTTGGAACAGTGAGAGTAGTGCCAGGTTGGAACAGTGAGATTAGTGCCAGGCTGGAACAGTGAGAGTTGTGCCAGGTTGGAACAGTGAGAGTAGTACCAGGTTGGAACAGTGAGAGTAGTGCCAGGTTGGAACAGTGAAAGTAGTGCCAGGTTGTAACAGTGAGAGTAGTGCCAGGTTGGAACAGTGAGCGTAGTGCCAGGTAGGAACAGTGAGAGTAGTACCAGGTTGGAACAGTGAGAGTAGTGCCAGGTTGGAACAGTGAGAGTTGTGCCAGGTTGGAACAGTGAGAGTTGTGCCAGGTTGGAACAGTGAGAGTTGTGCCAGGTTGGAACAGTGAGAGTTGTGCCAGGTTGGAACAGTGAGAGTTGTGCCAGGTTGGAACAGTGAGAATAGTGCCAGGATGGAACAGTGGGAGTAGTGCCAGGTTGGAACAGTGAGAGTTGTGCCAGGTTGGAACAGTGAGAGTTGTGCCAGGTTGGAACAGTGAGAGTTGTGCCAGGTTGGAACAGTGAGAATAGTGCCAGGTTGGAACAGTGAGAGTTGTGCCAGGTTGGAACAGTGAGAGTTGTGCTAGGCTGGAACAGTGAGAGTAGTGCCAGGTTGGAACAGTGAGAGTTGTGCCAGGTTGGAACAGTGAGAGTTGTGCTCGGCTGGAACAGTGAGAGTAGTGCCAGGTTGGAACAGTGAGAGTTGTGCCAGGTTGGAACAGTGAGAGTATGCCAGGCTGGAACATGGGAGTAGTGCCAGGTTGGAACAGTGAGACTAGTACTGGGCTGGAACAGTTAGAGTAGTGCCAGGTTGGAACAGTGAGCGTAGTGCCAGGTTGGAACAGTGAGAATAGAGCCAGGCTGGAACATGAGAGTAGTGCCAGGTTGGAACAGTGAGATTAGTGCCAGGCTGGAACATGAGAGTAGTGCTGGGCTGGAACAGTGAGAGTAGTGCCAGGTTGGAACAGTGAGAATAGTGCCAGGTTGGAACAGTGAGAATAGTGCCAGGCTGGAACATGAGAGTAGTGCCGGGCTGGAACAGTGAGAGTAGTGCCAGGTTGGAACAGTGAGAATAGTGCCAGGTTGGAACAGTGAGAATAGAGCCAGGTTGGAACAGTGAGAATAGTGCCAGGCTGGAACAGTGAGAATAGTGCCAGGCTGGAACATGAGAGTAGTGCCAGGCTGGAACATGAGAGTAGTGCCAGGTTGGAACAGTGAGAGTAGTGCCAGGTTGGAACAGTGAGAGTAGTGCCAGGTTGGAACAGTGAGATTAGTGCCAGGCTGGAACAGTGAGAGTTGTGCCAGGTTGGAACAGTGAGAGTAGTACCAGGTTGGAACAGTGAAAGATGTGCCAGGTTGGAACAGTGAGAGTAGTGCCAGGTTGGAACAGTGAGAGTAGTGCCAGGTTGGAACAGTGAAAGTAGTGCCAGGTTGGAACAGTGAGAGTAGTGCCAGGTTGGAACAGTGAGCGTAGTGCCAGGTAGGAACAGTGAGAGTAGTACCAGGTTGGAACAGTGAGAGTAGTGCCAGGTTGGAACAGTGAGAGTTGTGCCAGGTTGGAACAGTGAGAGTAGTGCCAGGTTGGAACAGTGAGAGTTGTGCCAGGTTGGAACAGTGAGAGTTGTGCCAGGTTGGAACAGTGAGAGTTGTGCCAGGTTGGAACAGTGAGAATAGTGCCAGGATGGAACAGTGGGAGTAGTGCCAGGTTGGAACAGTGAGAGTTGTGCCAGGTTGGAACAGTGAGAGTTGTGCCAGGTTGGAACAGTGAGAATAGTGCCAGGTTGGAACAGTGAGAGTTGTGCCAGGTTGGAACAGTGAGAGTTGTGCGAGGCTGGAACAGTGAGAGTAGTGCCAGGTTGGAACAGTGAGAGTTGTGCCAGGTTGGAACAGTGAGAGTAGTGCCAGGCTGGAACATGGGAGTAGTGCCAGGTTGGAACAGTGAGACTAGTACTGGGCTGGAACAGTGAGAGTAGTGCCAGGTTGGAACAGTGAGCGTAGTGACGGGTTGGAACAGTGAGAGTAGTGCCGGGCTGGAGCAGTGAGAGTAGTGCCGGGCTGGAACAGTGAGAATAGTGCCAGGTTGGAACAGTGAGAGTAGTGCCGGGCTGGAACAGTGAGAATAGTGCCAGGTTGGAACAGTGAGAGTAGTGCCAGGCTGGAACATGGGAGTAGTGCCAGGTTGGAACAGTGAGACTAGTACTGGGCTGGAACAGTGAGAGTAGTGCCAGGTTGGAACAGTGAGAGTAGTGCCGGGCTTGAGCAGTGAGAGTAGTGCCTGGCTGGAAAAGTGAGAGTAGTGCCGGGCTGGAAAAGTGAGAGTAGTGCCGGGCTGGAACAGTGAGAATAGTGCCAGGTTGGAACAGTGAGAGTAGTGCCGGGCTGGAGCAGTGAGAGTAGTGCCGGGCGAGAACAGTGAGAATAGTGCCAGGTTGGAACAGTGAGAGTAGTGCCGGGCTGGAACAGTGAGAATAGTGCCAGGTTGGAACAGTGAGAGTAGTGCCGGGTTGGAACAGTGAGAGTTGTGCCAGGTTGGAACAGTGAGAGTTGTGCCAGGTTGGAACAGTGAGAATAGTGCCAGGTTGGAACAGTGAGAGTTGTGCCAGGTTGGAACAGTGAGAGTTGTGCTCGGCTGGAACAGTGAGAGGAGTGCCAGGTTGGAACAGTGAGAGTTGTGCCAGGTTGGAACAGTGAGAGTATGCCAGGCTGGAACATGGGAGTAGTGCCAGGTTGGAACAGTGAGACTAGTACTGGGCTGGAACAGTTAGAGTAGTGCCAGGTTGGAACAGTGAGCGTAGTGCCAGGTTGGAACAGTGAGAATAGTGCCAGGCTGGAACATGAGAGTAGTGCCAGGTTGGAACAGTGAGAATAGTGCCAGGTTGGAACAGTGAGAATAGTGCCAGGCTGGAACATGAGAGTAGTGCCGGGCTGGAACAGTGAGAGTAGTGCCAGGTTGGAACAGTGAGAATAGTGCCAGGTTGGAACAGTGAGAATAGAGCCAGGTTGGAACAGTGAGAATAGTGCCAGGCTGGAACAGTGAGAATAGTGCCAGGCTGGAACATGAGAGTAGTGCCAGGTTGGAACAGTGAGAGTAGTGCCAGGTTGGAACAGTGAGATTAGTGCCAGGCTGGAACAGTGAGAGTTGTGCCAGGTTGGAACAGTGAGAGTAGTACCAGGTTGGAACAGTGAGAGTAGTGCCAGGTTGGAACAGTGAAAGTAGTGCCAGGTTGTAACAGTGAGAGTAGTGCCAGGTTGGAACAGTGAGCGTAGTGCCAGGTAGGAACAGTGAGAGTAGTACCAGGTTGGAACAGTGAGAGTAGTGCCAGGTTGGAACAGTGAGAGTTGTGCCAGGTTGGAACAGTGAGAGGAGTGCCAGGTTGGAACAGTGAGAGTTGTGCCAGGTTGGAACAGTGAGAGTTGTGCCAGGTTGGAACAGTGAGAGTTGTGCCAGGTTGGAACAGTAAGAGTTGTGCCAGGTTGGAACAGTGAGAGTTGTGCCAGGTTGGAACAGTGAGAATAGTGCCAGGATGGAACAGTGGGAGTAGTGCCAGGTTGGAACAGTGAGAGTTGTGCCAGGTTGGAACAGTGAGAGTTGTGCCAGGTTGGAACAGTGAGAATAGTGCCAGGTTGGAACAGTGAGAGTTGTGCCAGGTTGGAACAGTGAGAGTTGTGCTAGGCTGGAACAGTGAGAGTCGTGCCAGGTTGGAACAGTGAGAGTTGTGCCAGGTTGGAACAGTGAGAGTAGTGCCAGGCTGGAACATGGGAGTAGTGCCAGGTTGGAACAGTGAGACTAGGACTGGGCTGGAACAGTGAGAGTAGTGCCAGGTTGGAACAGTGAGCGTAGTGCCAGGTTGGAACAGTGAGAGTAGTGCCGGGCTGGAGCAGTGAGAGTAGTGCCGGGCTAGAACAGTGAGAATAGTGCCAGGTTGGAACTGTGAGAGTAGTGCCGGGCTGGAACAGTGAGAATAGTGCCAGGTTGGAACAGTGAGAGTAGTGCCAGGCTGGAACATGGGAGTAGTGCCAGGTTGGAACAGTGAGACTAGTACTGGGCTGGAACAGTGAGAGTAGTGCCAGGTTGGAACAGTGAGACGAGTGCCGGGCTTGAGCAGTGAGAGTAGTGCCTGGCTGGAAAAGTGAGAGTAGTGCCGGGCTGGAAAAGTGAGAGTAGTGCCGGGCTGGAACAGTGAGAATAGTGCCAGGTTGGAACAGTGAGAGTAGTGCCGGGCTGGAGCAGTGAGAGTAGTGCCGGGCTAGAACAGTGAGAATAGTGCCAGGTTGGAACAGTGAGAGTAGTGCCGGGCTGGAACAGTGAGAATAGTGCCAGGTTGGAACAGTGAGAGTAGTGCCGGGTTGGAACAGTGAGAGTTGTGCCAGGTTGGAACAGTGAGAGTTGTGCCAGGTTGGAACAGTGAGAATAGTGCCAGGGAGGAACAGTGAGAGTTGTGCCAGGTTGGAACAGTGAGAGTTGTGCTCGGCTGGAACAGTGAGAGTAGTGCCAGGTTGGAACAGTGAGAGTTGTGCCAGGTTGGAACAGTGAGAGTATGCCAGGCTGGAACATGGGAGTAGTGCCAGGTTGGAACAGTGAGACTAGTACTGGGCTGGAACAGTTAGAGTAGTGCCAGGTTGGAACAGTGAGCGTAGTGCCAGGTTGGAACAGTGAGAATAGTGCCAGGCTGGAACATGAGAGTAGTGCCAGGTTGGAACAGTGAGAATAGTGCCAGGTTGGAACAGTGAGAATAGTGCCAGGCTGGAACATGAGAGGAGTGCCGGGCTGGAACAGTGAGAGTAGTGCCAGGTTGGAACAGTGAGAATAGTGCCAGGTTGGAACAGTGAGAATAGAGCCAGGTTGGAACAGTGAGAATAGTGCCAGGCTGGAACAGTGAGAATAGTGCCAGGCTGGAACATGAGAGTAGTGCCAGGCTGGAACATGAGAGTAGTGCCAGGTTGGAACAGTGAGAGTAGTGCCAGGTTGGAACAGTGAGATTAGTGCCAGGCTGGAACAGTGAGAGTTGTGCCAGGTTGGAACAGTGAGAGTAGTACCAGGTTGGAACAGTGAGAGTAGTGCCAGGTTGGAACAGTGAAAGTAGTGCCAGGTTGTAACAGTGAGAGTAGTGCCAGGTTGGAACAGTGAGCGTAGTGCCAGGTAGGAACAGTGAGAGTAGTACCAGGTTGGAACAGTGAGAGTAGTGCCAGGTTGGAACAGTGAGAGTTGTGCCAGGTTGGAACAGTGAGAGTAGTGCCAGGTTGGAACAGTGAGAGTTGTGCCAGGTTGGAACAGTGAGAGTTGTGCCAGGTTGGAACAGTGAGAGTTGTGCCAGGTTGGAACAGTGAGAGTTGTGCCAGGTTGGAACAGTGAGAGTTGTGCCAGGTTGGAACAGTGAGAATAGTGCCAGGATGGAACAGTGGGAGTAGTGCCAGGTTGGAACAGTGAGAGTTGTGCCAGGTTGGAACAGTGAGAGTTGTGCCAGGTTGGAACAGTGAGAATAGTGCCAGGTTGGAACAGTGAGAGTTGTGCCAGGTTGGAACAGTGAGAGTTGTGCTAGGCTGGAACAGTGAGAATAGTGCCAGGTTGGAACAGTGAGAGTTGTGCCAGGTTGGAACAGTGAGAGTTGTGCCAGGTTGGAACAGTGAGAGTAGTGCCAGGTTGGAACAGTGAGATTAGTGCCAGGCTGGAACAGTGAGAGTTGTGCCAGGTTGGAACAGTGAGAGTAGTACCAGGTTGGAACAGTGAGAGTAGTGCCAGGTTGGAACAGTGAAAGTAGTGCCAGGTTGTAACAGTGAGAGTAGTGCCAGGTTGGAACAGTGAGCGTAGTGCCAGGTAGGAACAGTGAGAGTAGTACCAGGTTGGAACAGTGAGAGTAGTGCCAGGTTGGAACAGTGAGAGTTGTGCCAGGTTGGAACAGTGAGAGTAGTGCCAGGTTGGAACAGTGAGAGTTGTGCCAGGTTGGAACAGTGAGAGTTGTGCCAGGTTGGAACAGTGAGAGTTGTGCCAGGTTGGAACAGTGAGAGTTGTGCCAGGTTGGAACAGTGAGAGTTGTGCCAGGTTGGAACAGTGAGAATAGTGCCAGGATGGAACAGTGGGAGTAGTGCCAGGTTGGAACAGTGAGAGTTGTGCCAGGTTGGAACAGTGAGAGTTGTGCCAGGTTGGAACAGTGAGAATAGTGCCAGGTTGGAACAGTCAGAGTTGTGCCAGGTTGGAACAGTGAGAGTTGTGCTAGGCTGGAACAGTGAGAGTAGTGCCAGGTTGGAACAGTGAGAGTTGTGCCAGGTTGGAACAGTGAGAGTAGTGCCAGGCTGGAACATGGGAGTAGTGCCAGGTTGGAACAGTGAGACTAGGACTGGGCTGGAACAGTGAGAGTAGTGCCAGGTTGGAACAGTGAGCGTAGTGCCAGGTTGGAACAGTGAGAGTAGTGCCGGGCTGGAGCAGTGAGAGTAGTGCCGGGCTAGAACAGTGAGAATAGTGCCAGGTTGGAACTGTGAGAGTAGTGCCGGGCTGGAACAGTGAGAATAGTGCCAGGTTGGAACAGTGAGAGTAGTGCCAGGCTGGAACATGGGAGTAGTGCCAGGTTGGAACAGTGAGACTTGTACTGGGCTGGAACAGTGAGAGTAGTGCCAGGTTGGAACAGTGAGACGAGTGCCGGGCTTGAGCAGTGAGAGTAGTGCCTGGCTGGAAAAGTGAGAGTAGTGCCGGGCTGGAAAAGTGAGAGTAGTGCCGGGCTAGAACAGTGAGAATAGTGCCAGGTTGGAACAGTGAGAGTAGTGCCGGGCTGGAGCAGTGAGAGTAGTGCCGGGCTAGAACAGTGAGAATAGTGCCAGGTTGGAACAGTGAGAGTAGTGCCGGGCTGGAACAGTGAGAATAGTGCCAGGTTGGAACAGTGAGAGTAGTGCCGGGTTGGAAGAGTGAGAGTAGTGCCGGGCTTGAGCAGTGAGAGTAGTGCCGGGCTAGAACAGTGAGAATAGTGCCAGGTTGGAACAGTGAGAGTAGTGCCGGGCTGGAACAGTGAGAGTAGTACCAGGTTGGAACAGTGAGAGTAGTGCCAGGTTGGAACAGTGAGAGTTGTGCCAGGTTGGAACAGTGAGAGTTGTGCCAGGTTGGAACAGTGAGAATAGTGCCAGGATGGAACAGTGGGAGTAGTGCCAGGTTGGAACAGTGAGAGTTGTGCCAGGTTGGAACAGTGAGAGTTGTGCCAGGTTGGAACAGTGAGAATAGTGCCAGGTTGGAACAGTGAGAGTTGTGCCAGGTTGGAACAGTGAGAGTTGTGCTAGGCTGGAACAGTGAGAGTTGTGCCAGGTTGGAACAGTGAGAGTTGTGCCAGGTTGGAACAGTGAGAGTAGTGCCAGGCTGGAACATGGGAGTAGTGCCAGGTTGGAACAGTGAGACTAGTACTGGGCTGGAACAGTGAGAGCAGTGCCGGGCTGGAGCAGTGAGAGTAGTGCCGGGCTGGAACAGTGAGAATAGTGCCAGGTTGGAACAGTGAGAGTAGTGCCAGGCTGGAACATGGGAGTAGTGCCAGGTTGGAACAGTGAGACTAGTACTGGGCTGGAACAGTGAGAGTAGTGCCAGGTTGGAACAGTGAGAGTAGTGCCGGGCTTGAGCAGTGAGAGTAGTGCCTGCCTGGAAAAGTGAGAGTAGTGCCGGGCTGGAAAAGTGAGAGTAGTGCCGGGCTGGAACAGTGAGAATAGTGCCAGGTTGGAACAGTGAGAGTAGTGCCGGGCTGGAGCAGTGAGAGTAGTGCCGGGCTAGAACAGTGAGAATAGTGCCAGGTTGGAACAGTGAGAGTAGTGCCGGGCTGGAACAGTGAGAATAGTGCCAGGTTGGAACAGTGAGAGTAGTGCCGGGTTGGAACAGTGAGAGTTGTGCCAGGTTGGAACAGTGAGAGTTGTGCCAGGTTGGAACAGTGAGAATAGTGCCAGGTTGGAACAGTGAGAGTTGTGCCAGGTTGGAACAGTGAGAGTTGTGCTCGGCTGGAACAGTGAGAGTAGTGCCAGGTTGGAACAGTGAGAGTTGTGCCAGGTTGGAACAGTGAGAGTATGCCAGGCTGGAACATGGGAGTAGTGCCAGGTTGGAACAGTGAGACTAGTACTGGGCTGGAACAGTTAGAGTAGTGCCAGGTTGGAACAGTGAGCGTAGTGCCAGGTTGGAACAGTGAGAATAGTGCCAGGCTGGAACATGAGAGTAGTGCCAGGTTGGAACAGTGAGAATAGTGCCAGGTTGGAACAGTGAGAATAGTGCCAGGCTGGAACATGAGAGTAGTGCCGGGCTGGAACAGTGAGAGTAGTGCCAGGTTGGAACAGTGAGAATAGTGCCAGGTTGGAACAGTGAGAATAGAGCCAGGTTGGAACAGTGAGAATAGTGCCAGGCTGGAACAGTGAGAATAGTGCCAGGCTGGAACATGAGAGTAGTGCCAGGCTGGAACATGAGAGTAGTGCCAGGTTGGAACAGTGAGAGTAGTGCCAGGTTGGAACAGTGAGATTAGTGCCAGGCTGGAACAGTGAGAGTTGTGCCAGGTTGGAACAGTGAGAGTAGTACCAGGTTGGAACAGTGAGAGTTGTGCCAGGTTGGAACAGTGAAAGTAGTGCCAGGTTGTAACAGTGAGAGTAGTGCCAGGTTGGAACAGTGAGCGTAGTGCCAGGTAGGAACAGTGAGAGTAGTACCAGGTTGGAACAGTGAGAGTAGTGCCAGGTTGGAACAGTGAGAGTTGTGCCAGGTTGGAACAGTGAGAGTAGTGCCAGGTTGGAACAGTGAGAGTTGTGCCAGGTTGGAACAGTGAGAGTTGTGCCAGGTTGGAACAGTGAGAGTTGTGCCAGGTTGGAACAGTGAGAGTTGTGCCAGGTTGGAACAGTGAGAGTTGTGCCAGGTTGGAACAGTGAGAGTTGTGCCAGGTTGGAACAGTGAGAATAGTGCCAGGATGGAACAGTGGGAGTAGTGCCAGGTTGGAACAGTGAGAGTTGTGCCAGGTTGGAACAGTGAGAGTTGTGCCAGGTTGGAACAGTGAAAGTAGTGCCAGGTTGGAACAGTGAGAGTTGTGCCAGGTTGGAACAGTGAGAGTTGTGCCAGGTTGGAACAGTGAGAATAGTGCCAGGTTGGAACAGTGAGAGTTGTGCCAGGTTGGAACAGTGAGAGTTGTGCTAGGCTGGAACAGTGAGAATAGTGCCAGGTTGGAACAGTGAGAGTTGTGCCAGGTTGGAACAGTGAGAGTTGTGCTCGGCTGGAACAGTGAGAGTAGTGCCAGGTTGGAACAGTGAGAGTTGTGCCAGGTTGGAACAGTGAGAGTATGCCAGGCTGGAACATGGGAGTAGTGCCAGGTTGGAACAGTGAGACTAGTACTGGGCTGGAACAGTTAGAGTAGTGCCAGGTTGGAACAGTGAGCGTAGTGCCAGGTTGGAACAGTGAGAATAGAGCCAGGCTGGAACATGAGAGTAGTGCCAGGTTGGAACAGTGAGATTAGTGCCAGGCTGGAACATGAGAGTAGTGCTGGGCTGGAACAGTGAGAGTAGTGCCAGGTTGGAACAGTGAGAATAGTGCCAGGTTGGAACAGTGAGAATAGTGCCAGGCTGGAACATGAGAGTAGTGCTGGGCTGGAACAGTGAGAGTAGTGCCAGGTTGGAACAGTGAGAGTAGTGCCAGGTTGGAACAGTGAGAGTAGTGCCAGGTTGGAACAGTGAGAATAGTGCCAGGCTGGAACATGAGAGTAGTGCCGGGCTGGAACAGTGAGAGTAGTGCCAGGTTGGAACAGTGAGAATAGTGCCAGGTTGGAACAGTGAGAATAGAGCCAGGTTGGAACAGTGAGAATAGTGCCAGGCTGGAACAGTGAGAATAGTGCCAGGCTGGAACATGAGAGTAGTGCCAGGCTGGAACATGAGAGTAGTGCCAGGTTGGAACAGTGAGAGTAGTGCCAGGTTGGAACAGTGAGAGTAGTGCCAGGTTGGAACAGTGAGATTAGTGCCAGGCTGGAACAGTGAGAGTTGTGCCAGGTTGGAACAGTGAGAGTAGTACCAGGTTGGAACAGTGAAAGATGTGCCAGGTTGGAACAGTGAGAGTAGTGCCAGGTTGGAACAGTGAGAGTAGTGCCAGGTTGGAACAGTGAGAGTTGTGCCAGGTTGGAACAGTGAGAGTAGTGCCAGGTTGGAACAGTGAGAGTTGTGCCAGGTTGGAACAGTGAGAGTTGTGCCAGGTTGGAACAGTGAGAGTTGTGCCAGGTTGGAACAGTGAGAGTTGTGCCAGGTTGGAACAGTGAGAGTTGTGCCAGGTTGGAACAGTGAGAATAGTGCCAGGATGGAACAGTGGGAGTAGTGCCAGGTTGGAACAGTGAGAGTTGTGCCAGGTTGGAACAGTGAGAGTTGTGCCAGGTTGGAACAGTGAGAATAGTGCCAGGTTGGAACAGTGAGAGTTGTGCCAGGTTGGAACAGTGAGAGTTGTGCTAGGCTGGAACAGTGAGAATAGTGCCAGGTTGGAACAGTGAGAGTTGTGCCAGGTTGGAACAGTGAGAGTTGTGCCAGGTTGGAACAGTGAGAGTAGTGCCAGGTTGGAACAGTGAGATTAGTGCCAGGTTGGAACAGTGAAAGTAGTGCCAGGTTGTAACAGTGAGAGTAGTGCCAGGTTGGAACAGTGAGCGTAGTGCCAGGTAGGAACAGTGAGAGTAGTACCAGGTTGGAACAGTGAGAGTAGTGCCAGGTTGGAACAGTGAGAGTTGTGCCAGGTTGGAACAGTGAGAGTAGTGCCAGGTTGGAACAGTGAGAGTTGTGCCAGGTTGGAACAGTGAGAGTTGTGCCAGGTTGGAACAGTGAGAGTTGTGCCAGGTTGGAACAGTGAGAGTTGTGCCAGGTTGGAACAGTGAGAGTTGTGCCAGGTTGGAACAGTGAGAATAGTGCCAGGATGGAACAGTGGGAGTAGTGCCAGGTTGGAACAGTGAGAGTTGTGCCAGGTTGGAACAGTGAGAGTTGTGCCAGGTTGGAACAGTGAGAATAGTGCCAGGTTGGAACAGTCAGAGTTGTGCCAGGTTGGAACAGTGAGAGTTGTGCTAGGCTGGAACAGTGAGAGTAGTGCCAGGTTGGAACAGTGAGAGTTGTGCCAGGTTGGAACAGTGAGAGTAGTGCCAGGCTGGAACATGGGAGTAGTGCCAGGTTGGAACAGTGAGACTAGGACTGGGCTGGAACAGTGAGAGTAGTGCCAGGTTGGAACAGTGAGCGTAGTGCCAGGTTGGAACAGTGAGAGTAGTGCCGGGCTGGAGCAGTGAGAGTAGTGCCGGGCTAGAACAGTGAGAATAGTGCCAGGTTGGAACTGTGAGAGTAGTGCCGGGCTGGAACAGTGAGAATAGTGCCAGGTTGGAACAGTGAGAGTAGTGCCAGGCTGGAACATGGGAGTAGTGCCAGGTTGGAACAGTGAGACTTGTACTGGGCTGGAACAGTGAGAGTAGTGCCAGGTTGGAACAGTGAGACGAGTGCCGGGCTTGAGCAGTGAGAGTAGTGCCTGGCTGGAAAAGTGAGAGTAGTGCCGGGCTGGAAAAGTGAGAGTAGTGCCGGGCTAGAACAGTGAGAATAGTGCCAGGTTGGAACAGTGAGAGTAGTGCCGGGCTGGAGCAGTGAGAGTAGTGCCGGGCTAGAACAGTGAGAATAGTGCCAGGTTGGAACAGTGAGAGTAGTGCCGGGCTGGAACAGTGAGAATAGTGCCAGGTTGGAACAGTGAGAGTAGTGCCGGGTTGGAAGAGTGAGAGTAGTGCCGGGCTTGAGCAGTGAGAGTAGTGCCGGGCTAGAACAGTGAGAATAGTGCCAGGTTGGAACAGTGAGAGTAGTGCCGGGCTGGAACAGTGAGAGTAGTACCAGGTTGGAACAGTGAGAGTAGTGCCAGGTTGGAACAGTGAGAGTTGTGCCAGGTTGGAACAGTGAGAGTAGTGCCAGGTTGGAACAGTGAGAGTGGTGCCAGGTTGGAACAGTGAGAGTTGTGCCAGGTTGGAACAGTGAGAGTTGTGCCAGGTTGGAACAGTGAGAGTTGTGCCAGGTTGGAACAGTGAGAGTTGTGCCAGGTTGGAACAGTGAGAGTTGTGCCAGGTTGGAACAGTGAGAATAGTGCCAGGATGGAACAGTGGGAGTAGTGCCAGGTTGGAACAGTGAGAGTTGTGCCAGGTTGGAACAGTGAGAGTTGTGCCAGGTTGGAACAGTGAGAATAGTGCCAGGTTGGAACAGTGAGAGTTGTGCCAGGTTGGAACAGTGAGAGTTGTGCTAGGCTGGAACAGTGAGAGTTGTGCCAGGTTGGAACAGTGAGAGTTGTGCCAGGTTGGAACAGTGAGAGTAGTGCCAGGCTGGAACATGGGAGTAGTGCCAGGTTGGAACAGTGAGACTAGTACTGGGCTGGAACAGTGAGAGCAGTGCCGGGCTGGAGCAGTGAGAGTAGTGCCGGGCTGGAACAGTGAGAATAGTGCCAGGTTGGAACAGTGAGAGTAGTGCCAGGCTGGAACATGGGAGTAGTGCCAGGTTGGAACAGTGAGACTAGTACTGGGCTGGAACAGTGAGAGTAGTGCCAGGTTGGAACAGTGAGAGTAGTGCCGGGCTTGAGCAGTGAGAGTAGTGCCTGGCTGGAAAAGTGAGAGTAGTGCCGGGCTGGAAAAGTGAGAGTAGTGCCGGGCTGGAACAGTGAGAATAGTGCCAGGTTGGAACAGTGAGAGTAGTGCCGGGCTGGAGCAGTGAGAGTAGTGCCGGGCTCGAACAGTGAGAATAGTGCCAGGTTGGAACAGTGAGAGTAGTGCCGGGCTGGAACAGTGAGAATAGTGCCAGGTTGGAACAGTGAGAGTAGTGCCGGGTTGGAACAGTGAGAGTTGTGCCAGGTTGGAACAGTGAGAGTTGTGCCAGGTTGGAACAGTGAGAATAGTGCCAGGTTGGAACAGTGAGAGTTGTGCCAGGTTGGAACAGTGAGAGTTGTGCTCGGCTGGAACAGTGAGAGTAGTGCCAGGTTGGAACAGTGAGAGTTGTGCCAGGTTGGAACAGTGAGAGTATGCCAGGCTGGAACATGGGAGTAGTGCCAGGTTGGAACAGTGAGACTAGTACTGGGCTGGAACAGTTAGAGTAGTGCCAGGTTGGAACAGTGAGCGTAGTGCCAGGTTGGAACAGTGAGAATAGTGCCAGGCTGGAACATGAGAGTAGTGCCAGGTTGGAACAGTGAGAATAGTGCCAGGTTGGAACAGTGAGAATAGTGCCAGGCTGGAACATGAGAGTAGTGCCGGGCTGGAACAGTGAGAGTAGTGCCAGGTTGGAACAGTGAGAATAGTGCCAGGTTGGAACAGTGAGAATAGAGCCAGGTTGGAACAGTGAGAATAGTGCCAGGCTGGAACAGTGAGAATAGTGCCAGGCTGGAACATGAGAGTAGTGCCAGGCTGGAACATGAGAGTAGTGCCAGGTTGGAACAGTGAGAGTAGTGCCAGGTTGGAACAGTGAGATTAGTGCCAGGCTGGAACAGTGAGAGTTGTGCCAGGTTGGAACAGTGAGAGTAGTACCAGGTTGGAACAGTGAGAGTAGTGCCAGGTTGGAACAGTGAAAGTAGTGCCAGGTTGTAACAGTGAGAGTAGTGCCAGGTTGGAACAGTGAGCGTAGTGCCAGGTAGGAACAGTGAGAGTAGTACCAGGTTGGAACAGTGAGAGTAGTGCCAGGTTGGAACAGTGAGAGTTGTGCCAGGTTGGAACAGTGAGAGTAGTGCCAGGTTGGAACAGTGAGAGTTGTGCCAGGTTGGAACAGTGAGAGTTGTGCCAGGTTGGAACAGTGAGAGTTGTGCCAGGTTGGAACAGTGAGAGTTGTGCCAGGTTGGAACAGTGAGAGTTGTGCCAGGTTGGAACAGTGAGAGTTGTGCCAGGTTGGAACAGTGAGAATAGTGCCAGGTTGGAACAGTGAGAGTTGTGCCAGGTTGGAACAGTGAGAGTTGTGCTAGGCTGGAACAGTGAGAATAGTGCCAGGTTGGAACAGTGAGAGTTGTGCCAGGTTGGAACAGTGAGAGTTGTGCCAGGTTGGAACAGTGAGAGTAGTGCCAGGTTGGAACAGTGAGATTAGTGCCAGGCTGGAACAGTGAGAGTTGTGCCAGGTTGGAACAGTGAGAGTAGTACCAGGTTGGAACAGTGAGAGTAGTGCCAGGTTGGAACAGTGAAAGTAGTGCCAGGTTGTAACAGTGAGAGTAGTGCCAGGTTGGAACAGTGAGCGTAGTGCCAGGTAGGAACAGTGAGAGTAGTACCAGGTTGGAACAGTGAGAGTAGTGCCAGGTTGGAACAGTGAGAGTTGTGCCAGGTTGGAACAGTGAGAGTAGTGCCAGGTTGGAACAGTGAGAGTTGTGCCAGGTTGGAACAGTGAGAGTTGTGCCAGGTTGGAACAGTGAGAGTTGTGCCAGGTTGGAACAGTGAGAGTTGTGCCAGGTTGGAACAGTGAGAATAGTGCCAGGATGGAACAGTGGGAGTAGTGCCAGGTTGGAACAGTGAGAGTTGTGCCAGGTTGGAACAGTGAGAGTTGTGCCAGGTTGGAACAGTGAGAATAGTGCCAGGTTGGAACAGTCAGAGTTGTGCCAGGTTGGAACAGTGAGAGTTGTGCTAGGCTGGAACAGTGAGAGTAGTGCCAGGTTGGAACAGTGAGAGTTGTGCCAGGTTGGAACAGTGAGAGTAGTGCCAGGCTGGAACATGGGAGTAGTGCCAGGTTGGAACAGTGAGACTAGGACTGGGCTGGAACAGTGAGAGTAGTGCCAGGTTGGAACAGTGAGCGTAGTGCCAGGTTGGAACAGTGAGAGTAGTGCCGGGCTGGAGCAGTGAGAGTAGTGCCGGGCTAGAACAGTGAGAATAGTGCCAGGTTGGAACTGTGAGAGTAGTGCCGGGCTGGAACAGTGAGAATAGTGCCAGGTTGGAACAGTGAGAGTAGTGCCAGGTTGGAACAGTGAGACGAGTGCCAGGCTTGAGCAGTGAGAGTAGTGCCTGGCTGGAAAAGTGAGAGTAGTGCCGGGCTGGAAAAGTGAGAGTAGTGCCGGGCTAGAACAGTGAGAATAGTGCCAGGTTGGAACAGTGAGAGTAGTGCCGGGCTGGAGCAGTGAGAGTAGTGCCGGGCTAGAACAGTGAGAATAGTGCCAGGTTGGAACAGTGAGAGTAGTGCCGGGCTGGAACAGTGAGAATAGTGCCAGGTTGGAACAGTGAGAGTAGTGCCGGGTTGGAAGAGTGAGAGTAGTGCCGGGCTTGAGCAGTGAGAGTAGTGCCGGGCTAGAACAGTGAGAATAGTGCCAGGTTGGAACAGTGAGAGTAGTGCCGGGCTGGAACAGTGAGAGTAGTACCAGGTTGGAACAGTGAGAGTAGTGCCAGGTTGGAACAGTGAGAGTTGTGCCAGGTTGGAACAGTGAGAGTAGTGCCAGGTTGGAACAGTGAGAGTGGTGCCAGGTTGGAACAGTGAGAGTTGTGCCAGGTTGGAACAGTGAGAGTTGTGCCAGGTTGGAACAGTGAGAGTTGTGCCAGGTTGGAACAGTGAGAGTTGTGCCAGGTTGGAACAGTGAGAGTTGTGCCAGGTTGGAACAGTGAGAATAGTGCCAGGATGGAACAGTGGGAGTAGTGCCAGGTTGGAACAGTGAGAGTTGTGCCAGGTTGGAACAGTGAGAGTTGTGCCAGGTTGGAACAGTGAGAATAGTGCCAGGTTGGAACAGTGAGAGTTGTGCCAGGTTGGAACAGTGAGAGTTGTGCTAGGCTGGAACAGTGAGAGTTGTGCCAGGTTGGAACAGTGAGAGTTGTGCCAGGTTGGAACAGTGAGAGTAGTGCCAGGCTGGAACATGGGAGTAGTGCCAGGTTGGAACAGTGAGACTAGTACTGGGCTGGAACAGTGAGAGCAGTGCCGGGCTGGAGCAGTGAGAGTCGTGCCGGGCTGGAACAGTGAGAATAGTGCCAGGTTGGAACAGTGAGAGTAGTGCCAGGCTGGAACATGGGAGTAGTGCCAGGTTGGAACAGTGAGACTAGTACTGGGCTGGAACAGTGAGAGTAGTGCCAGGTTGGAACAGTGAGAGTAGTGCCGGGCTTGAGCAGTGAGAGTAGTGCCTGGCTGGAAAAGTGAGAGTAGTGCCGGGCTGGAAAAGTGAGAATAGTGCCAGGTTGGAACAGTGAGAGTAGTGCCGGGTTGGAACAGTGAGAGTTGTGCCAGGTTGGAACAGTGAGAGTTGTGCCAGGTTGGAACAGTGAGAATAGTGCCAGGTTGGAACAGTGAGAGTTGTGCCAGGTTGGAACAGTGAGAGTTGTGCTCGGCTGGAACAGTGAGAGTAGTGCCAGGTTGGAACAGTGAGAGTTGTGCCAGGTTGGAACAGTGAGAGTATGCCAGGCTGGAACATGGGAGTAGTGCCAGGTTGGAACAGTGAGACTAGTACTCGGCTGGAACAGTTAGAGTAGTGCCAGGTTGGAACAGTGAGCGTAGTGCCAGGTTGGAACAGTGAGAATAGTGCCAGGCTGGAACATGAGAGTAGTGCCAGGTTGGAACAGTGAGAATAGTGCCAGGTTGGAACAGTGAGAATAGTGCCAGGCTGGAACATGAGAGTAGTGCCGGGCTGGAACAGTGAGAGTAGTGCCAGGTTGGAACAGTGAGAATAGTGCCAGGTTGGAACAGTGAGAATAGAGCCAGGTTGGAACAGTGAGAATAGTGCCAGGCTGGAACAGTGAGAATAGTGCCAGGCTGGAACATGAGAGTAGTGCCGGGCTGGAACAGTGAGAATAGTGCCAGGTTGGAACAGTGAGCGTAGTGCCAGGTAGGAACAGTGAGAGTAGTACCAGGTTGGAACAGTGAGAGTAGTGCCAGGTTGGAACAGTGAGAGTTGTGCCAGGTTGGAACAGTGAGAGTAGTGCCAGGTTGGAACAGTGAGAGTTGTGCCAGGTTGGAACAGTGAGAGTTGTGCCAGGTTGGAACAGTGAGAGTTGTGCCAGGTTGGAACAGTGAGAGTTGTGCCAGGTTGGAACAGTGAGAATAGTGCCAGGATGGAACAGTGGGAGTAGTGCCAGGTTGGAACAGTGAGAGTTGTGCCAGGTTGGAACAGTGAGAGTTGTGCCAGGTTGGAACAGTGAGAATAGTGCCAGGTTGGAACAGTCAGAGTTGTGCCAGGTTGGAACAGTGAGAGTTGTGCTAGGCTGGAACAGTGAGAGTAGTGCCAGGTTGGAACAGTGAGAGTTGTGCCAGGTTGGAACAGTGAGAGTAGTGCCAGGCTGGAACATGGGAGTAGTGCCAGGTTGGAACAGTGAGACTAGGACTGGGCTGGAACAGTGAGAGTAGTGCCAGGTTGGAACAGTGAGCGTAGTGCCAGGTTGGAACAGTGAGAGTAGTGCCGGGCTGGAGCAGTGAGAGTAGTGCCGGGCTAGAACAGTGAGAATAGTGCCAGGTTGGAACTGTGAGAGTAGTGCCGGGCTGGAACAGTGAGAATAGTGCCAGGTTGGAACAGTGAGAGTAGTGCCAGGTTGGAACAGTGAGACGAGTGCCAGGCTTGAGCAGTGAGAGTAGTGCCTGGCTGGAAAAGTGAGAGTAGTGCCGGGCTGGAAAAGTGAGAGTAGTGCCGGGCTAGAACAGTGAGAATAGTGCCAGGTTGGAACAGTGAGAGTAGTGCCGGGCTGGAGCAGTGAGAGTAGTGCCGGGCTAGAACAGTGAGAATAGTGCCAGGTTGGAACAGTGAGAGTAGTGCCGGGCTGGAACAGTGAGAATAGTGCCAGGTTGGAACAGTGAGAGTAGTGCCGGGTTGGAAGAGTGAGAGTAGTGCCGGGCTTGAGCAGTGAGAGTAGTGCCGGGCTAGAACAGTGAGAATAGTGCCAGGTTGGAACAGTGAGAGTAGTGCCGGGCTGGAACAGTGAGAGTAGTACCAGGTTGGAACAGTGAGAGTAGTGCCAGGTTGGAACAGTGAGAGTTGTGCCAGGTTGGAACAGTGAGAGTAGTGCCAGGTTGGAACAGTGAGAGTGGTGCCAGGTTGGAACAGTGAGAGTTGTGCCAGGTTGGAACAGTGAGAGTTGTGCCAGGTTGGAACAGTGAGAGTTGTGCCAGGTTGGAACAGTGAGAGTTGTGCCAGGTTGGAACAGTGAGAGTTGTGCCAGGTTGGAACAGTGAGAATAGTGCCAGGATGGAACAGTGGGAGTAGTGCCAGGTTGGAACAGTGAGAGTTGTGCCAGGTTGGAACAGTGAGAGTTGTGCCAGGTTGGAACAGTGAGAATAGTGCCAGGTTGGAACAGTGAGAGTTGTGCCAGGTTGGAACAGTGAGAGTTGTGCTAGGCTGGAACAGTGAGAGTTGTGCCAGGTTGGAACAGTGAGAGTTGTGCCAGGTTGGAACAGTGAGAGTAGTGCCAGGCTGGAACATGGGAGTAGTGCCAGGTTGGAACAGTGAGACTAGTACTGGGCTGGAACAGTGAGAGCAGTGCCGGGCTGGAGCAGTGAGAGTCGTGCCGGGCTGGAACAGTGAGAATAGTGCCAGGTTGGAACAGTGAGAGTAGTGCCAGGCTGGAACATGGGAGTAGTGCCAGGTTGGAACAGTGAGACTAGTACTGGGCTGGAACAGTGAGAGTAGTGCCAGGTTGGAACAGTGAGAGTAGTGCCGGGCTTGAGCAGTGAGAGTAGTGCCTGGCTGGAAAAGTGAGAGTAGTGCCGGGCTGGAAAAGTGAGAATAGTGCCAGGTTGGAACAGTGAGAGTAGTGCCGGGTTGGAACAGTGAGAGTTGTGCCAGGTTGGAACAGTGAGAGTTGTGCCAGGTTGGAACAGTGAGAATAGTGCCAGGTTGGAACAGTGAGAGTTGTGCCAGGTTGGAACAGTGAGAGTTGTGCTCGGCTGGAACAGTGAGAGTAGTGCCAGGTTGGAACAGTGAGAGTTGTGCCAGGTTGGAACAGTGAGAGTATGCCAGGCTGGAACATGGGAGTAGTGCCAGGTTGGAACAGTGAGACTAGTACTCGGCTGGAACAGTTAGAGTAGTGCCAGGTTGGAACAGTGAGCGTAGTGCCAGGTTGGAACAGTGAGAATAGTGCCAGGCTGGAACATGAGAGTAGTGCCAGGTTGGAACAGTGAGAATAGTGCCAGGTTGGAACAGTGAGAATAGTGCCAGGCTGGAACATGAGAGTAGTGCCGGGCTGGAACAGTGAGAGTAGTGCCAGGTTGGAACAGTGAGAATAGTGCCAGGTTGGAACAGTGAGAATAGAGCCAGGTTGGAACAGTGAGAATAGTGCCAGGCTGGAACAGTGAGAATAGTGCCAGGCTGGAACATGAGAGTAGTGCCGGGCTGGAACAGTGAGAATAGTGCCAGGTTGGAACAGTGAGAGTAGTGCCGGGTTGGAACAGTGAGAGTTGTGCCAGGTTGGAACAGTGAGAGTTGTGCCAGGTTGGAACAGTGAGAATAGTGCCAGGTTGGAACAGTGAGAGTTGTGCCAGGTTGGAACAGTGAGAGTTGTGCTCGGCTGGAACAGTGAGAGTAGTGCCAGGTTGGAACAGTGAGAGTTGTGCCAGGTTGGAACAGTGAGAGTATGCCAGGCTGGAACATGGGAGTAGTGCCAGGTTGGAACAGTGAGACTAGTACTCGGCTGGAACAGATAGAGTAGTGCCAGGTTGGAACAGTGAGCGTAGTGCCAGGTTGGAACAGTGAGAATAGTGCCAGGCTGGAACATGAGAGTAGTGCCAGGTTGGAACAGTGAGAATAGTGCCAGGTTGGAACAGTGAGAATAGTGCCAGGCTGGAACATGAGAGTAGTGCCGGGCTGGAACAGTGAGAGTAGTGCCAGGTTGGAACAGTGAGAATAGTGCCAGGTTGGAACAGTGAGAATAGAGCCAGGTTGGAACAGTGAGAATAGTGCCAGGCTGGAACAGTGAGAATAGTGCCAGGCTGGAACATGAGAGTAGTGCCAGGCTGGAACATGAGAGTAGTGCCAGGTTGGAACAGTGAGAGTAGTGCCAGGTTGGAACAGTGAGATTAGTGCCAGGCTGGAACAGTGAGAGTTGTGCCAGGTTGGAACAGTGAGAGTAGTACCAGGTTGGAACAGTGAGAGTAGTGCCAGGTTGGAACAGTGAAAGTAGTGCCAGGTTGTAACAGTGAGAGTAGTGCCAGGTTGGAACAGTGAGCGTAGTGCCAGGTAGGAACAGTGAGAGTAGTACCAGGTTGGAACAGTGAGAGTAGTGCCAGGTTGGAACAGTGAGAGTTGTGCCAGGTTGGAACAGTGAGAGTAGTGCCAGGTTGGAACAGTGAGAGTTGTGCCAGGTTGGAACAGTGAGAGTTGTGCCAGGTTGGAACAGTGAGAGTTGTGCCAGGTTGGAACAGTGAGAGTTGTGCCAGGTTGGAACAGTGAGAGTTGTGCCAGGTTGGAACAGTGAGAATAGTGCCAGGATGGAACAGTGGGAGTAGTGCCAGGTTGGAACAGTGAGAGTTGTGCCAGGTTGGAACAGTGAGAGTTGTGCCAGGTTGGAACAGTGAGAATAGTGCCAGGTTGGAACAGTGAGAGTTGTGCCAGGTTGGAACAGTGAGAGTTGTGCTAGGCTGGAACAGTGAGAATAGTGCCAGGTTGGAACAGTGAGAGTTGTGCCAGGTTGGAACAGTGAGAGTTGTGCTCGGCTGGAACAGTGAGAGTAGTGCCAGGTTGGAACAGTGAGAGTTGTGCCAGGTTGGAACAGTGAGAGTATGCCAGGCTGGAACATGGGAGTAGTGCCAGGTTGGAACAGTGAGACTAGTACTGGGCTGGAACAGTTAGAGTAGTGCCAGGTTGGAACAGTGAGCGTAGTGCCAGGTTGGAACAGTGAGAATAGAGCCAGGCTGGAACATGAGAGTAGTGCCAGGTTGGAACAGTGAGATTAGTGCCAGGCTGGAACATGAGAGTAGTGCTGGGCTGGAACAGTGAGAGTAGTGCCAGGTTGGAACAGTGAGAATAGTGCCAGGTTGGAACAGTGAGAATAGTGCCAGGCTGGAACATGAGAGTAGTGCCGGGCTGGAACAGTGAGAGTAGTGCCAGGTTGGAACAGTGAGAATAGTGCCAGGTTGGAACAGTGAGAATAGAGCCAGGTTGGAACAGTGAGAATAGTGCCAGGCTGGAACAGTGAGAATAGTGCCAGGCTGGAACATGAGAGTAGTGCCAGGCTGGAACATGAGAGTAGTGCCAGGTTGGAACAGTGAGAGTAGTGCCAGGTTGGAACAGTGAGAGTAGTGCCAGGTTGGAACAGTGAGAGTAGTGCCAGGTTGGAACAGTGAGATTTGTGCCAGGTTGGAACAGTGAGAGTAGTGCCAGGCTGGAACAGTGAGAGTTGTGCCAGGTTGGAACAGTGAAAGTAGTGCCAGGTTGTAACAGTGAGAGTAGTGCCAGGTTGGAACAGTGAGCGTAGTGCCAGGTAGGAACAGTGAGAGTAGTACCAGGTTGGAACAGTGAGAGTAGTGCCAGGTTGGAACAGTGAGAGTTGTGCCAGGTTGGAACAGTGAGAGTAGTGCCAGGTTGGAACAGTGAGAGTTGTGCCAGGTTGGAACAGTGAGAGTTGTGCCAGGTTGGAACAGTGAGAGTTGTGCCAGGTTGGAACAGTGAGAGTTGTGCCAGGTTGGAACAGTGAGAGTTGTGCCAGGTTGGAACAGTGAGAATAGTGCCAGGATGGAACAGTGGGAGTAGTGCCAGGTTGGAACAGTGAGAGTTGTGCCAGGTTGGAACAGTGAGAGTTGTGCCAGGTTGGAACAGTGAGAATAGTGCCAGGTTGGAACAGTGAGAGTTGTGCCAGGTTGGAACAGTGAGAGTTGTGCTAGGCTGGAACAGTGAGAATAGTGCCAGGTTGGAACAGTGAGAGTTGTGCCAGGTTGGAACAGTGAGAGTTGTGCTCGGCTGGAACAGTGAGAGTAGTGCCAGATTGGAACAGTGAGAGTTGTGCCAGGTTGGAACAGTGAGAGTATGCCAGGCTGGAACATGGGAGTAGTGCCAGGTTGGAACAGTGAGACTAGTACTGGGCTGGAACAGTTAGAGTAGTGCCAGGTTGGAACAGTGAGCGTAGTGCCAGGTTGGAACAGTGAGAATAGAGCCAGGCTGGAACATGAGAGTAGTGCCAGGTTGGAACAGTGAGATTAGTGCCAGGCTGGAACATGAGAGTAGTGCTGGGCTGGAACAGTGAGAGTAGTGCCAGGTTGGAACAGTGAGAATAGTGCCAGGTTGGAACAGTGAGAATAGTGCCAGGCTGGAACATGAGAGTAGTGCCGGGCTGGAACAGTGAGAGTAGTGCCAGGTTGGAACAGTGAGAATAGTGCCAGGTTGGAACAGTGAGAATAGAGCCAGGTTGGAACAGTGAGAATAGTGCCAGGCTGGAACAGTGAGAATAGTGCCAGGCTGGAACATGAGAGTAGTGCCAGGCTGGAACATGAGAGTAGTGCCAGGTTGGAACAGTGAGAGTAGTGCCAGGTTGGAACAGTGAGAGTAGTGCCAGGTTGGAACAGTGAGATTAGTGCCAGGCTGGAACAGTGAGAGTTGTGCCAGGTTGGAACAGTGAGAGTAGTACCAGGTTGGAACAGTGAAAGATGTGCCAGGTTGGAACAGTGAGAGTAGTGCCAGGTTGGAACAGTGAGAGTAGTGCCAGGTTGGAACAGTGAGAGTTGTGCCAGGTTGGAACAGTGAGAGTAGTGCCAGGTTGGAACAGTGAGAGTTGTGCCAGGTTGGAACAGTGAGAGTTGTGCCAGGTTGGAACAGTGAGAGTTGTGCCAGGTTGGAACAGTGAGAGTTGTGCCAGGTTGGAACAGTGAGAGTTGTGCCAGGTTGGAACAGTGAGAATAGTGCCAGGATGGAACAGTGGGAGTAGTGCCAGGTTGGAACAGTGAGAGTTGTGCCAGGTTGGAACAGTGAGAGTTGTGCCAGGTTGGAACAGTGAGAATAGTGCCAGGTTGGAACAGTGAGAGTTGTGCCAGGTTGGAACAGTGAGAGTTGTGCTAGGCTGGAACAGTGAGAATAGTGCCAGGTTGGAACAGTGAGAGTTGTGCCAGGTTGGAACAGTGAGAGTTGTGCCAGGTTGGAACAGTGAGAGTAGTGCCAGGTTGGAACAGTGAGATTAGTGCCAGGCTGGAACAGTGAGAGTTGTGCCAGGTTGGAACAGTGAGAGTAGTACCAGGTTGGAACAGTGAGAGTAGTGCCAGGTTGGAACAGTGAAAGTAGTGCCAGGTTGTAACAGTGAGAGTAGTGCCAGGTTGGAACAGTGAGCGTAGTGCCAGGTAGGAACAGTGAGAGTAGTACCAGGTTGGAACAGTGAGAGTAGTGCCAGGTTGGAACAGTGAGAGTTGTGCCAGGTTGGAACAGTGAGAGTAGTGCCAGGTTGGAACAGTGAGAGTTGTGCCAGGTTGGAACAGTGAGAGTTGTGCCAGGTTGGAACAGTGAGAGTTGTGCCAGGTTGGAACAGTGAGAGTTGTGCCAGGTTGGAACAGTGAGAGTTGTGCCAGGTTGGAACAGTGAGAATAGTGCCAGGATGGAACAGTGGGAGTAGTGCCAGGTTGGAACAGTGAGAGTTGTGCCAGGTTGGAACAGTGAGAGTTGTGCCAGGTTGGAACAGTGAGAATAGTGCCAGGTTGGAACAGTCAGAGTTGTGCCAGGTTGGAACAGTGAGAGTTGTGCTAGGCTGGAACAGTGAGAGTAGTGCCAGGTTGGAACAGTGAGAGTTGTGCCAGGTTGGAACAGTGAGAGTAGTGCCAGGCTGGAACATGGGAGTAGTGCCAGGTTGGAACAGTGAGACTAGGACTGGGCTGGAACAGTGAGAGTAGTGCCAGGTTGGAACAGTGAGCGTAGTGCCAGGTTGGAACAGTGAGAGTAGTGCCGGGCTGGAGCAGTGAGAGTAGTGCCGGGCTAGAACAGTGAGAATAGTGCCAGGTTGGAACTGTGAGAGTAGTGCCGGGCTGGAACAGTGAGAATAGTGCCAGGTTGGAACAGTGAGAGTAGTGCCAGGCTGGAACATGGGAGTAGTGCCAGGTTGGAACAGTGAGACTTGTACTGGGCTGGAACAGTGAGAGTAGTGCCAGGTTGGAACAGTGAGACGAGTGCCGGGCTTGAGCAGTGAGAGTAGTGCCTGGCTGGAAAAGTGAGAGTAGTGCCGGGCTGGAAAAGTGAGAGTAGTGCCGGGCTAGAACAGTGAGAATAGTGCCAGGTTGGAACAGTGAGAGTAGTGCCGGGCTGGAGCAGTGAGAGTAGTGCCGGGCTAGAACAGTGAGAATAGTGCCAGGTTGGAACAGTGAGAGTAGTGCCGGGCTGGAACAGTGAGAATAGTGCCAGGTTGGAACAGTGAGAGTAGTGCCGGGTTGGAAGAGTGAGAGTAGTGCCGGGCTTGAGCAGTGAGAGTAGTGCCGGGCTAGAACAGTGAGAATAGTGCCAGGTTGGAACAGTGAGAGTAGTGCCGGGCTGGAACAGTGAGAGTAGTACCAGGTTGGAACAGTGAGAGTAGTGCCAGGTTGGAACAGTGAGAGTTGTGCCAGGTTGGAACAGTGAGAGTAGTGCCAGGTTGGAACAGTGAGAGTGGTGCCAGGTTGGAACAGTGAGAGTTGTGCCAGGTTGGAACAGTGAGAGTTGTGCCAGGTTGGAACAGTGAGAGTTGTGCCAGGTTGGAACAGTGAGAGTTGTGCCAGGTTGGAACAGTGAGAGTTGTGCCAGGTTGGAACAGTGAGAATAGTGCCAGGATGGAACAGTGGGAGTAGTGCCAGGTTGGAACAGTGAGAGTTGTGCCAGGTTGGAACAGTGAGAGTTGTGCCAGGTTGGAACAGTGAGAATAGTGCCAGGTTGGAACAGTGAGAGTTGTGCCAGGTTGGAACAGTGAGAGTTGTGCTAGGCTGGAACAGTGAGAGTTGTGCCAGGTTGGAACAGTGAGAGTTGTGCCAGGTTGGAACAGTGAGAGTAGTGCCAGGCTGGAACATGGGAGTAGTGCCAGGTTGGAACAGTGAGACTAGTACTGGGCTGGAACAGTGAGAGCAGTGCCGGGCTGGAGCAGTGAGAGTAGTGCCGGGCTGGAACAGTGAGAATAGTGCCAGGTTGGAACAGTGAGAGTAGTGCCAGGCTGGAACATGGGAGTAGTGCCAGGTTGGAACAGTGAGACTAGTACTGGGCTGGAACAGTGAGAGTAGTGCCAGGTTGGAACAGTGAGAGTAGTGCCGGGCTTGAGCAGTGAGAGTAGTGCCTGGCTGGAAAAGTGAGAGTAGTGCCGGGCTGGAAAAGTGAGAGTAGTGCCGGGCTGGAACAGTGAGAATAGTGCCAGGTTGGAACAGTGAGAGTAGTGCCGGGCTGGAGCAGTGAGAGTAGTGCCGGGCTAGAACAGTGAGAATAGTGCCAGGTTGGAACAGTGAGAGTAGTGCCGGGCTGGAACAGTGAGAATAGTGCCAGGTTGGAACAGTGAGAGTAGTGCCGGGTTGGAACAGTGAGAGTTGTGCCAGGTTGGAACAGTGAGAGTTGTGCCAGGTTGGAACAGTGAGAGTTGTGCCAGGTTGGAACAGTGAGAATAGTGCCAGGTTGGAACAGTGAGAGTTGTGCCAGGTTGGAACAGTGAGAGTTGTGCTCGGCTGGAACAGTGAGAGTAGTGCCAGGTTGGAACAGTGAGAGTTGTGCCAGGTTGGAACAGTGAGAGTATGCCAGGCTGGAACATGGGAGTAGTGCCAGGTTGGAACAGTGAGACTAGTACTGGGCTGGAACAGTTAGAGTAGTGCCAGGTTGGAACAGTGAGCGTAGTGCCAGGTTGGAACAGTGAGAATAGTGCCAGGCTGGAACATGAGAGTAGTGCCAGGTTGGAACAGTGAGAATAGTGCCAGTTTGGAACAGTGAGAATAGTGCCAGGCTGGAACATGAGAGTAGTGCCGGGCTGGAACAGTGAGAGTAGTGCCAGGTTGGAACAGTGAGAATAGTGCCAGGTTGGAACAGTGAGAATAGAGCCAGGTTGGAACAGTGAGAATAGTGCCAGGCTGGAACAGTGAGAATAGTGCCAGGCTGGAACATGAGAGTAGTGCCAGGCTGGAACATGAGAGTAGTGCCAGGTTGGAACAGTGAGAGTAGTGCCAGGTTGGAACAGTGAGATTAGTGCCAGGCTGGAACAGTGAGAGTTGTGCCAGGTTGGAACAGTGAGAGTAGTACCAGGTTGGAACAGTGAGAGTAGTGCCAGGTTGGAACAGTGAAAGTAGTGCCAGGTTGTAACAGTGAGAGTAGTGCCAGGTTGGAACAGTGAGCGTAGTGCCAGGTAGGAACAGTGAGAGTAGTACCAGGTTGGAACAGTGAGAGTAGTGCCAGGTTGGAACAGTGAGAGTTGTGCCAGGTTGGAACAGTGAGAGTAGTGCCAGGTTGGAACAGTGAGAGTTGTGCCAGGTTGGAACAGTGAGAGTTGTGCCAGGTTGGAACAGTGAGAGTTGTGCCAGGTTGGAACAGTGAGAGTTGTGCCAGGTTGGAACAGAGAGAGTTGTGCCAGGTTGGAACAGTGAGAATAGTGCCAGGATGGAACAGTGGGAGTAGTGCCAGGTTGGAACAGTGAGAGTTGTGCCAGGTTGGAACAGTGAGAGTTGTGCCAGGTTGGAACAGTGAGAATAGTGCCAGGTTGGAACAGTGAGAGTTGTGCCAGGTTGGAACAGTGAGAGTTGTGCTAGGCTGGAACAGTGAGAATAGTGCCAGGTTGGAACAGTGAGAGTTGTGCCAGGTTGGAACAGTGAGAGTTGTGCTCGGCTGGAACAGTGAGAGTAGTGCCAGGTTGGAACAGTGAGAGTTGTGCCAGGTTGGAACAGTGAGAGTATGCCAGGCTGGAACATGGGAGTAGTGCCAGGTTGGAACAGTGAGACTAGTACTGGGCTGGAACAGTTAGAGTAGTGCCAGGTTGGAACAGTGAGCGTAGTGCCAGGTTGGAACAGTGAGAATAGAGCCAGGCTGGAACATGAGAGTAGTGCCAGGTTGGAACAGTGAGATTAGTGCCAGGCTGGAACATGAGAGTAGTGCTGGGCTGGAACAGTGAGAGTAGTGCCAGGTTGGAACAGTGAGAATAGTGCCAGGTTGGAACAGTGAGAATAGTGCCAGGCTGGAACATGAGAGTAGTGCCGGGCTGGAACAGTGAGAGTAGTGCCAGGTTGGAACAGTGAGAATAGTGCCAGGTTGGAACAGTGAGAATAGAGCCAGGTTGGAACAGTGAGAATAGTGCCAGGCTGGAACAGTGAGAATAGTGCCAGGCTGGAACATGAGAGTAGTGCCAGGCTGGAACATGAGAGTAGTGCCAGGTTGGAACAGTGAGAGTAGTGCCAGGTTGGAACAGTGAGAGTAGTGCCAGGTTGGAACAGTGAGATTAGTGCCAGGCTGGAACAGTGAGAGTTGTGCCAGGTTGGAACAGTGAGAGTAGTACCAGGTTGGAACAGTGAAAGATGTGCCAGGTTGGAACAGTGAGAGTAGTGCCAGGTTGGAACAGTGAGAGTAGTGCCAGGTTGGAACAGTGAAAGTAGTGCCAGGTTGGAACAGTGAGAGTAGTGCCAGGTTGGAACAGTGAGAGTTGTGCCAGGTTGGAACAGTGAGAGTAGTGCCAGGTTGGAACAGTGAGAGTTGTGCCAGGTTGGAACAGTGAGAGTTGTGCCAGGTTGGAACAGTGAGAGTTGTGCCAGGTTGGAACAGTGAGAGTTGTGCCAGGTTGGAACAGTGAGAGTTGTGCCAGGTTGGAACAGTGAGAATAGTGCCAGGATGGAACAGTGGGAGTAGTGCCAGGTTGGAACAGTGAGAGTTGTGCCAGGTTGGAACAGTGAGAGTTGTGCCAGGTTGGAACAGTGAGAATAGTGCCAGGTTGGAACAGTGAGAGTTGTGCCAGGTTGGAACAGTGAGAGTTGTGCTAGGCTGGAACAGTGAGAATAGTGCCAGGTTGGAACAGTGAGAGTTGTGCCAGGTTGGAACAGTGAGAGTTGTGCCAGGTTGGAACAGTGAGAGTAGTGCCAGGTTGGAACAGTGAGATTAGTGCCAGGCTGGAACAGTGAGAGTTGTGCCAGGTTGGAACAGTGAGAGTAGTACCAGGTTGGAACAGTGAGAGTAGTGCCAGGTTGGAACAGTGAAAGTAGTGCCAGGTTGTAACAGTGAGAGTAGTGCCAGGTTGGAACAGTGAGCGTAGTGCCAGGTAGGAACAGTGAGAGTAGTACCAGGTTGGAACAGTGAGAGTAGTGCCAGGTTGGAACAGTGAGAGTTGTGCCAGGTTGGAACAGTGAGAGTAGTGCCAGGTTGGAACAGTGAGAGTTGTGCCAGGTTGGAACAGTGAGAGTTGTGCCAGGTTGGAACAGTGAGAGTTGTGCCAGGTTGGAACAGTGAGAGTTGTGCCAGGTTGGAACAGTGAGAGTTGTGCCAGGTTGGAACAGTGAGAATAGTGCCAGGATGGAACAGTGGGAGTAGTGCCAGGTTGGAACAGTGAGAGTTGTGCCAGGTTGGAACAGTGAGAGTTGTGCCAGGTTGGAACAGTGAGAATAGTGCCAGGTTGGAACAGTCAGAGTTGTGCCAGGTTGGAACAGTGAGAGTTGTGCTAGGCTGGAACAGTGAGAGTAGTGCCAGGTTGGAACAGTGAGAGTTGTGCCAGGTTGGAACAGTGAGAGTAGTGCCAGGCTGGAACATGGGAGTAGTGCCAGGTTGGAACAGTGAGACTAGGACTGGGCTGGAACAGTGAGAGTAGTGCCAGGTTGGAACAGTGAGCGTAGTGCCAGGTTGGAACAGTGAGAGTAGTGCCGGGCTGGAGCAGTGAGAGTAGTGCCGGGCTAGAACAGTGAGAATAGTGCCAGGTTGGAACTGTGAGAGTAGTGCCGGGCTGGAACAGTGAGAATAGTGCCAGGTTGGAACAGTGAGAGTAGTGCCAGGCTGGAACATGGGAGTAGTGCCAGGTTGGAACAGTGAGACTTGTACTGGGCTGGAACAGTGAGAGTAGTGCCAGGTTGGAACAGTGAGACGAGTGCCGGGCTTGAGCAGTGAGAGTAGTGCCTGGCTGGAAAAGTGAGAGTAGTGCCGGGCTGGAAAAGTGAGAGTAGTGCCGGGCTAGAACAGTGAGAATAGTGCCAGGTTGGAACAGTGAGAGTAGTGCCGGGCTGGAGCAGTGAGAGTAGTGCCGGGCTAGAACAGTGAGAATAGTGCCAGGTTGGAACAGTGAGAGTAGTGCCGGGCTGGAACAGTGAGAATAGTGCCAGGTTGGAACAGTGAGAGTAGTGCCGGGTTGGAAGAGTGAGAGTAGTGCCGGGCTTGAGCAGTGAGAGTAGTGCCGGGCTAGAACAGTGAGAATAGTGCCAGGTTGGAACAGTGAGAGTAGTGCCGGGCTGGAACAGTGAGAGTAGTACCAGGTTGGAACAGTGAGAGTAGTGCCAGGTTGGAACAGTGAGAGTTGTGCCAGGTTGGAACAGTGAGAGTAGTGCCAGGTTGGAACAGTGAGAGTGGTGCCAGGTTGGAACAGTGAGAGTTGTGCCAGGTTGGAACAGTGAGAGTTGTGCCAGGTTGGAACAGTGAGAGTTGTGCCAGGTTGGAACAGTGAGAGTTGTGCCAGGTTGGAACAGTGAGAGTTGTGCCAGGTTGGAACAGTGAGAGTTGTGCCAGGTTGGAACAGTGAGAATAGTGCCAGGATGGAACAGTGGGAGTAGTGCCAGGTTGGAACAGTGAGAGTTGTGCCAGGTTGGAACAGTGAGAGTTGTGCCAGGTTGGAACAGTGAGAATAGTGCCAGGTTGGAACAGTGAGAGTTGTGCCAGGTTGGAACAGTGAGAGTTGTGCTAGGCTGGAACAGTGAGAGTTGTGCCAGGTTGGAACAGTGAGAGTTGTGCCAGGTTGGAACAGTGAGAGTAGTGCCAGGCTGGAACATGGGAGTAGTGCCAGGTTGGAACAGTGAGACTAGTACTGGGCTGGAACAGTGAGAGCAGTGCCGGGCTGGAGCAGTGAGAGTAGTGCCGGGCTGGAACAGTGAGAATAGTGCCAGGTTGGAACAGTGAGAGTAGTGCCAGGCTGGAACATGGGAGTAGTGCCAGGTTGGAACAGTGAGACTAGTACTGGGCTGGAACAGTGAGAGTAGTGCCAGGTTGGAACAGTGAGAGTAGTGCCGGGCTTGAGCAGTGAGAGTAGTGCCGGGCTGGAAAAGTGAGAGTAGTGCCGGGCTGGAACAGTGAGAATAGTGCCAGGTTGGAACAGTGAGAGTAGTGCCGGGCTGGAGCAGTGAGAGTAGTGCCGGGCTAGAACAGTGAGAATAGTGCCAGGTTGGAACAGTGAGAGTAGTGCCGGGCTGGAACAGTGAGAATAGTGCCAGGTTGGAACAGTGAGAGTAGTGCCGGGTTGGAACAGTGAGAGTTGTGCCAGGTTGGAACAGTGAGAGTTGTGCCAGGTTGGAACAGTGAGAATAGTGCCAGGTTGGAACAGTGAGAGTTGTGCCAGGTTGGAACAGTGAGAGTTGTGCTCGGCTGGAACAGTGAGAGTAGTGCCAGGTTGGAACAGTGAGCGTAGTGCCAGGTTGGAACAGTGAGAATAGTGCCAGGCTGGAACATGAGAGTAGTGCCAGGTTGGAACAGTGAGAATAGTACTGGGCTGGAACAGTTAGAGTAGTGCCAGGTTGGAACAGTGAGCGTAGTGCCAGGTTGGAACAGTGAGAATAGTGCCAGGCTGGAACATGAGAGTAGTGCCAGGTTGGAACAGTGAGACTAGTACTGGGCTGGAACAGTTAGAGTAGTGCCAGGTTGGAACAGTGAGCGTAGTGCCAGGTTGGAACAGTGAGAATAGTGCCAGGCTGGAACATGAGAGTAGTGCCAGGTTGGAACAGTGAGAATAGTGCCAGGTTGGAACAGTGAGAATAGTGCCAGGCTGGAACATGAGAGTAGTGCCGGGCTGGAACAGTGAGAGTAGTGCCAGGTTGGAACAGTGAGAATAGTGCCAGGTTGGAACAGTGAGAATAGAGCCAGGTTGGAACAGTGAGAATAGTGCCAGGCTGGAACAGTGAGAATAGTGCCAGGCTGGAACATGAGAGTAGTGCCAGGCTGGAACATGAGAGTAGTGCCAGGTTGGAACAGTGAGAGTAGTGCCAGGTTGGAACAGTGAGATTAGTGCCAGGCTGGAACAGTGAGAGTTGTGCCAGGTTGGAACAGTGAGAGTAGTACCAGGTTGGAACAGTGAGAGTAGTGCCAGGTTGGAACAGTGAAAGTAGTGCCAGGTTGTAACAGTGAGAGTAGTGCCAGGTTGGAACAGTGAGCGTAGTGCCAGGTAGGAACAGTGAGAGTAGTACCAGGTTGGAACAGTGAGAGTAGTGCCAGGTTGGAACAGTGAGAGTTGTGCCAGGTTGGAACAGTGAGAGTAGTGCCAGGTTGGAACAGTGAGAGTTGTGCCAGGTTGGAACAGTGAGAGTTGTGCCAGGTTGGAACAGTGAGAATAGTGCCAGGATGGAACAGTGGGAGTAGTGCCAGGTTGGAACAGTGAGAGTTGTGCCAGGTTGGAACAGTGAGAGTTGTGCCAGGTTGGAACAGTGAGAATAGTGCCAGGTTGGAACAGTGAGAGTTGTGCCAGGTTGGAACAGTGAGAGTTGTGCTAGGCTGGAACAGTGAGAATAGTGCCAGGTTGGAACAGTGAGAGTTGTGCCAGGTTGGAACAGTGAGAGTTGTGCTCGGCTGGAACAGTGAGAGTAGTGCCAGGTTGGAACAGTGAGAGTTGTGCCAGGTTGGAACAGTGAGAGTATGCCAGGCTGGAACATGGGAGTAGTGCCAGGTTGGAACAGTGAGACTAGTACTGGGCTGGAACAGTTAGAGTAGTGCCAGGTTGGAACAGTGAGCGTAGTGCCAGGTTGGAACAGTGAGAATAGAGCCAGGCTGGAACATGAGAGTAGTGCCAGGTTGGAACAGTGAGATTAGTGCCAGGCTGGAACATGAGAGTAGTGCTGGGCTGGAACAGTGAGAGTAGTGCCAGGTTGGAACAGTGAGAATAGTGCCAGGTTGGAACAGTGAGAATAGTGCCAGGCTGGAACATGAGAGTAGTGCCGGGCTGGAACAGTGAGAGTAGTGCCAGGTTGGAACAGTGAGAATAGTGCCAGGTTGGAACAGTGAGAATAGAGCCAGGTTGGAACAGTGAGAATAGTGCCAGGCTGGAACAGTGAGAATAGTGCCAGGCTGGAACATGAGAGTAGTGCCAGGCTGGAACATGAGAGTAGTGCCAGGTTGGAACAGTGAGAGTAGTGCCAGGTTGGAACAGTGAGAGTAGTGCCAGGTTGGAACAGTGAGCGTAGTGCCAGGTAGGAACAGTGAGAGTAGTACCAGGTTGGAACAGTGAGAGTAGTGCCAGGTTGGAACAGTGAGAGTTGTGCCAGGTTGGAACAGTGAGAGTAGTGCCAGGTTGGAACAGTGAGAGTTGTGCCAGGTTGGAACAGTGAGAGTTGTGCCAGGTTGGAACAGTGAGAGTTGTGCCAGGTTGGAACAGTGAGAGTTGTGCCAGGTTGGAACAGTGAGAGTTGTGCCAGGTTGGAACAGTGAGAATAGTGCCAGGATGGAACAGTGGGAGTAGTGCCAGGTTGGAACAGTGAGAGTTGTGCCAGGTTGGAACAGTGAGAGTTGTGCCAGGTTGGAACAGTGAGAATAGTGCCAGGTTGGAACAGTGAGAGTTGTGCCAGGTTGGAACAGTGAGAGTTGTGCTAGGCTGGAACAGTGAGAGTAGTGCCAGGTTGGAACAGTGAGAGTTGTGCCAGGTTGGAACAGTGAGAGTAGTGCCAGGCTGGAACATGGGAGTAGTGCCAGGTTGGAACAGTGAGACTAGTACTGGGCTGGAACAGTGAGAGTAGTGCCAGGTTGGAACAGTGAGCGTAGTGCCGGGTTGGAACAGTGAGAGTAGTGCCGGGCTGGAGCAGTGAGAGTAGTGCCGGGCTGGAACAGTGAGAATAGTGCCAGGTTGGAACAGTGAGAGTAGTGCCAGGCTGGAACATGGGAGTAGTGCCAGGTTGGAACAGTGAGACTAGTACTGGGCTGGAACAGTGAGAGTAGTGCCAGGTTGGAACAGTGAGAGTAGTGCCGGGCTTGAGCAGTGAGAGTAGTGCCTGGCTGGAAAAGTGAGAGTGGTGCCGGGCTGGAAAAGTGAGAGTAGTGCCGTGCTGGAACAGTGAGAATAGTGCCAGGTTGGAACAGTGAGAGTAGTGCCGGGCTGGAGCAGTGAGAGTAGTGCCGGGCTAGAACAGTGAGAATAGTGCCAGGTTGGAACAGTGAGAGTAGTGCCGGGCTGGAACAGTGAGAATAGTGCCAGGTTGGAACAGTGAGAGTAGTGCCGGGTCGGAACAGTGAGAGCTGTGCCAGGTTGGAACAGTGAGAGTTGTGCCAGGTTGGAACAGTGAGAATAGTGCCAGGTTGGAACAGTGAGAGTTGTGCCAGGTTGGAACAGTGAGAGTTGTGCTCGGCTGGAACAGTGAGAGTAGTGCCAGGTTGGAACAGTGAGAGTTGTGCCAGGTTGGAACAGTGAGAGTATGCCAGGCTGGAACATGGGAGTAGTGCCAGGTTGGAACAGTGAGACTAGTACTGGGCTGGAACAGTTAGAGTAGTGCCAGGTTGGAACAGTGAGCGTAGTGCCAGGTTGGAACAGTGAGAATAGTGCCAGGCTGGAACATGAGAGTAGTGCCAGGTTGGAACAGTGAGAATAGTGCCAGGTTGGAACAGTGAGAATAGTGCCAGGTTGGAACAGTGAGAATAGTGCCAGGCTGGAACATGAGAGTAGTGCCGGGCTGCAACAGTGAGAGTAGTGCCAGGTTGGAACAGTGAGAATAGTGCCAGGTTGGAACAGTGATAATAGAGCCAGGTTGGAACAGTGAGAATAGTGCCAGGCTGGAACAGTGAGAATAGTGCCAGGCTGGAACATGAGAGTAGTGCCAGGCTGGAACATGAGAGTAGTGCCAGGTTGGAACAGTGAGAGTAGTGCCAGGTTGGAACAGTGAGATTAGTGCCAGGCTGGAACAGTGAGAGTTGTGCCAGGTTGGAACAGTGAGAGTAGTACCAGGTTGGAACAGTGAGAGTAGTGCCAGGTTGGAACAGTGAAAGTAGTGCCAGGTTGTAACAGTGAGCGTAGTGCCAGGTAGGAACAGTGAGAGTAGTACCAGGTTGGAACAGTGAGAGTAGTGCCAGGTTGGAACAGTGAGAGTTGTGCCAGGTTGGAACAGTGAGAGTAGTGCCAGGTTGGAACAGTGAGAGTTGTGCCAGGTTGGAACAGTGAGAGTTGTGCCAGGTTGGAACAGTGAGAGTTGTGCCAGGTTGGAACAGTGAGAGTTGTGCCAGGTTGGAACAGTGAGAGTTGTGCCAGGTTGGAACAGTGAGAATAGTGCCAGGATGGAACAGTGGGAGTAGTGCCAGGTTGGAACAGTGAGAGTTGTGCCAGGTTGGAACAGTGAGAGTTGTGCCAGGTTGGAACAGTGAGAATAGTGCCAGGTTGGAACAGTGAGAGTTGTGCCAGGTTGGAACAGTGAGAGTTGTGCTAGGCTGGAACAGTGAGAGTAGTGCCAGGTTGGAACAGTGAGAGTTGTGCCAGGTTGGAACAGTGAGAGTAGTGCCAGGCTGGAACATGGGAGTAGTGCCAGGTTGGAACAGTGAGACTAGGACTGGGCTGGAACAGTGAGAGTAGTGCCAGGTTGGAACAGTGAGCGTAGTGCCAGGTTGGAACAGTGAGAGTAGTGCCGGGCTGGAGCAGTGAGAGTAGTGCCGGGCTCGAACAGTGAGAATAGTGCCAGGTTGGAACAGTGAGAGTAGTGCCGGGCTGGAACAGTGAGAATAGTGCCAGGTTGGAACAGTGAGAGTAGTGCCAGGCTGGAACATGGGAGTAGTGCCAGGTTGGAACAGTGAGACTAGTACTGGGCTGGAACAGTGAGAGTAGTGCCAGGTTGGAACAGTGAGACTAGTGCCGGGCTTGAGCAGTGAGAGTAGTGCCTGGCTGGAAAAGTGAGAGTAGTGCCGGGCTGGAAAAGTGAGAGTAGTGCCGGGCTAGAACAGTGAGAATAGTGCCAGGTTGGAACAGTGAGAGTAGTGCCGGGCTGGAGCAGTGAGAGTAGTGCCGGGCTAGAACAGTGAGAATAGTGCCAGGTTGGAACAGTGAGAGTAGTGCCGGGCTGGAACAGTGAGAATAGTGCCAGGTTGGAACAGTGAGAGTAGTGCCGGGTTGGAAGAGTGAGAGTAGTGCCGGGCTTGAGCAGTGAGAGTAGTGCCGGGCTAGAACAGTGAGAATAGTGCCAGGTTGGAACAGTGAGAGTAGTGCCGGGCTGGAACAGTGAGAGTAGTGCCAGGCTGGAACAGTGAGAATAGTGCCGGGCTGGAAAAGTGAGAGTAGTGCCGGGCTGGAAAAGTGAGAGTAGTGCCGGGCTGGAACAGTGAGAATAGTGCCAGGTTGGAACAGTGAGAGTAGTGCCGGGCTGGAACAGTGAGAGTAGTGCCGGGCTGGAACAGTGAGAATAGTGCCGGGTTGGAACAGTGAGAGTAGTGCCGGGCTGGAACAGTGAGAATAGTGCCAGGTTGGAACAGTGAGAGTAGTGCCGGGTTGGAATAGTGAGAGTCGTGCCGGGCTTGAGCAGTGAGAGTAGTGCCGGGCTAGAACAGTGAGAATAGTGCCAGGTTGGAACAGTGAGAGTAGTGCCGGGCTGGAACAGTGAGAATAGTGCCAGGTTGGAACAGTGAGAGTAGTGCCAGGCTGGAACAGTGAGAATAGTGCCGGGCTGGAAAAGTGAGAGTAGTGCCGGGCTGGAAAAGTGAGAGTAGTGCCGGGCTGGAACAGTGAGAATAGTGCCAGGTTGGAACAGTGAGAGTAGTGCCGGGCTGGAGCAGTGAGAGTAGTGCCGGGCTAGAACAGTGAGAATAGTGCCAGGTTGGAACAGTGAGAGTAGTGCCGGGCTGGAACAGTGAGAATAGTGCCAGGTTGGAACAGTGAGAGTAGTGCCAGGCTGGAACAGTGAGACTAGTACTGGGCTGGAACAGTGAGAGTAGTGCCGGGTTGGAACAGTGAGAATAGTGCCAGGCTGGAACATGAGAGTAGTGCCAGGTTGGAACAGTGAGCGTAGTGCCAGGTTGGAACAGTGAGCGTAGTGCCAGGTTGGAACAGTGAGAATAGTGCCAGGCTGGAACATGAGAGTAGTGCCAGGTTGGAACAGTGAGAATAGTGCCAGGCTGGAACATGAGAGTAGTGGCAGGCTGGAACAGTGAGAGTAGTGCCAGGTTGGAACAGTGAGAATAGTGCCAGGTTGGAACAGTGAGAATAGAGCCAGGTTGGAACAGTGAGAATAGTGCCAGGCTGGAACAGTGAGAATAGTGCCAGGCTGGAACATGAGAGTAGTGCCAGGCTGGAACATGAGAGTAGTGCCAGGCTGGAACATGAGAGTAGTGCCAGGTTGGAACAGTGAGAGTAGTGCCAGGTTGGAACATTGAGATGAGTGCCAGGCTGGAACAGTGAGAGTTGTGCCAGGTTGGAACAGTGAGAGTAGTACCAGGTTGGAACAGTGAAAGTTGTGCCAGGTTGGAACAGTGAAAGTTGTGCCAGGTTGGAACAGTGAGAGTTGTGCCAGGTTGGAACAGTGAGAGTAGTGCCAGGTTGGAACAGTGAGAGTTGTGCCAGGTTGGAACAGTGAGAGTAGTGCCAGGTTGGAACAGTGAGCGTAGTGCCAGGTAGGAACAGTGAGAGTAGTACCAGGTTGGAACAGCGAGAGTAGTGCCAGGTTGGAACAGTGAGAGTTGTGCCAGGTTGGAACAGTGAGAGTAGTGCCAGGTTGGAACAGTGAGAGTTGTGCCAGGTTGTAACAGTGAGAGTTGTGCCAGGTTGGAACAGTGAGAGTTGTGCCAGGTTGGAAAAGTGAGAATAGTGCCAGGATGGAACAGTGGGAGTAGTGCCAGGTTGGAACAGTGAGAGTTGTGCCAGGTTGGAACAGTGAGAGTTGTGCCAGGTTGGAACAGTGAGAATAGTGCCAGGTTGGAACAGTGAGAGTTGTGCCAGGTTGGAACAGTGAGAGTTGTGCTCGGCTGGAACAGTGAGAGTAGTGCCAGGTTGGAACAGTGAGAGTTGTGCCAGGTTGGAACAGTGAGAGTATGCCAGGCTGGAACATGGGAGTAGTGCCAGGTTGGAACAGTGAGACTAGTACTGGGCTGGAACAGTTAGAGTAGTGCCAGGTTGGAACAGTGAGCGTAGTGCCAGGTTGGAACAGTGAGCGTAGTGCCAGGTTGGAACAGTGAGAATAGTGCCAGGCTGGAACATGAGAGTAGTGCCAGGTTGGAACAGTGAGAGTAGTGCCAGGCTGGAACATGAGAGTAGTGCTGGGCTGGAACAGTGAGAGTAGTGCCAGGTTGGAACAGTGAGAATAGTGCCAGGTTGGAACAGTGAGAATAGAGCCAGGTTGGAACAGTGAGAATAGTGCCAGGCTGGAACAGTGAGAGTTGTGCCAGGTTGGAACAGTGAGAGTTGTGCCAGGTTGGAACAGTGAAAGTTGTGCCAGGTTGGAACAGTGAGAGTAGTGCCAGGTTGCAACAGTGAAAGTAGTGCCAGGTTGGAACAGTGAGAGAAGTGCCAGGTTGGAACAGTGAGCGTAATGCCAGGTTGGAACAGTGAGAGTAGTGCCAGGTTGGAACAGTGAGAGTAGTCCCAGGTTGGAACAGTGAGAGTCGTGCCAGGTTGGAACAGTGAGAGTAGTGCCAGGTTGGAACAGTGAGAGTAGTGCCAGGTTGGAACAGTGAGAATAGTGGCAGGTTGGAACAGTGAGAGTTGTGCCAGGTTGGAACAGTGAGAATAGTGCCAGGCTGGAACATGAGAGTCGTTCTGGGCTGGAACAGTGAGAATAGTTCCGGGCTAGAACAGTGAGAATAGTGCCAGGCTGGAACATGAGAGTAGTGCCAGGCTGGAACATGAGTAGTGCCAGGCTGGAACATGAGAGTAGTGCCAGGCTGGAACATGAGAGTAGTGCCAGGCTGGAACATGAGAGTAGTGCCAGGCTGGAACATGAGAGTAGTGCCAGGCTGGAACAGTGAGAGTAGTCCCAGGTTGCAACAGTGAGAGTCGTGCCAGGTTGGAACAGTGAGAGTTGTGCCAGGTTGGAACAGTGAGAGTAGTGCCAGGTTGGAACAGTGAGAATACTGCCAGGTTGGAACAGTGAGAGTTGTGCCAGGTTGGAACAGTGAGAATAGTGCCAGGCTGGAACATGAGAGTAGTTCTGGGCTGGAACAGTGAGAATAGTGCCGGGCTAGTACAGTGAGAATAGTGCCAGGCTAGAACATGAGAGTAGTGCCAGGCTGGAACATGAGAGTAGTGCCAGGCTGGAACAGTGAGAGTAGTGCCAGGCTGGAACAGTGAGAGTAGTGCCAGGTTGGAACAGTGAGAATACTGCCAGGTTGGAACAGTGAGAGTTGTGCCAGGTTGGAACAGTGAGAATAGTGCCAGGCTGGAACATGAGAGTAGTTCTGGGCTGGAACAGTGAGAATAGTGCCGGGCTAGAACAGTGAGAATAGTGCCAGGCTAGAACATGAGAGTAGTGCCAGGCTGGAACATGAGAGTCGTGCCAGGCTGGAACAGTGAGAGTAGTGCCAGGTTGGAACAGTGAGAGTAGTGCCAGGTTGGAACAGTGAGAATAGTGCCAGGTTGGAACAGTGAGAATAGTGCCAGGTTGGAACAGTGAGAATAGAGCCAGGTTGGAACAGTGAGAATAGTGCCAGGCTGGAACAGAGAGAGTTGTGCCAGGTTGGAACAGTGAGAGTAGTACCAGGTTGGAACAGTGAAAGTTGTGCCAGGTTGGAACAGTGAGAGTTGTGCCAGGTTGGAACAGTGAGAGTCGTGCCAGGTTGGAACAGTGAAAGTTGTGCCAGGTTGGAACAGTGAGAGTAGTGCCAGGTTGGAACAGTGAGAGTAGTGCCAGGTTGGAACAGTGAGAGTTGTGCCAGGTTGGAACAGTGAGAGTAGTGCCAGGTTGGAACAGTGAGAATAGTGCCAGGATGGAACAGTGGGAGTTGTGCCCGGTTGGAACAGTAAGAATAGTGCCAGGTTAGAACAATGAGAGTTGTGCCAGGTTGGAACAGTGAGAGTTGTGCCAGGTTGGAACAGTGAGAGTTGTGCCAGGCTGGAACAGTGAGAGTAGTGCCAGGTTGGAACAGTGAGAGTAGTGCCAGGTTGGAACAGTGAGAGTGAGAATCCCTCCGTGGTCAGTTTTCAGTAAAATATTAAAATGTCTACGTGGCAAAGAAGCAGAATGCAAAATGGTTAGAAAGGGTTAATTAGTTAGTAACTGAGATTGATACAGGTGGCCTGGCCTCCTGCTGGGCCATATGTTTGCGTCGTCAGCAGGTTTGCATGGTCTTATCAATGTAGAGTCTTTGATGTGATTCAAGGACTGGTCTGAATGTCTCCATGTTTATGGCAGATCAATATAGGTAACGAGCTTAGCCAAAGTTGAAAGACATTCCAGGTTGGGAGATAAGGAACAGAAGGGACAGGGAAGAACATTCCAAGTTGGAAGGTGAGGAAGTATCCCCTTTGATGTCTAACAGCAACATGATCAGCACATGGACGATTTATGATTGGCCGGAAATAATGTAACCTCGCATGGCAACCTATGCCCGGCTTATGATTGGTGTTGACCCTCGTTAAGTATGTTCCAACCCTATTGATTGTATAAAAACGTGTGGATTTCTGTATGTTTTTGTTCTTGCTCTGCCAGCATAGAGGGACTCTATCAGGAGTCCAAATCAATGCTGCAGACTAAGAACCCTGCTATTAAAGATGTGTTGAACTTTAAAATGTATTCGACTTCAGTTTGTACTGAACCAGACTGAGGGGAAAGAATCCGGATCGTCATTTGGTGTCAGAAGTGGGATCTTAACGGTCGTTCACCGAGAGTTCGCGGAGTAAGAGGCGGATTGTCTCAGACACGGAGGAAGGAAATGGCGCCCCGGTGTAAGTAGTCTTAATTTACTACGTCGGTTTTCCTCCAATCCGTCAGTCTGACGACGAATCGTCCAATCGCTAACACTCGTGTGGCGTCCTTACAAGATTCAGGTCAGTCTGGCGAATACACAGATATAGCAGGAAGAGGTCAGTGGTCGAATATCACTGAGGGAATAACGTGTAAGCGGTAGGTCAGTGGTTAATATCACTGAGGGTAGTCAGGGTTTAAGTTACTGGTGATTGGATATAAACAGGAACTATTGATAAAACTTAGATGCCGCCAAAAAGGCTCAGGAATTAATTTGGAAAAATAACAGAGGTACCACAGCCAAAGAACTAATTGCTTTATGGAGACAGTACTGTAAAAAAAAATGGATAGAATTAAGTGACTAGACAAATGTTTAAAAGACAGAGACCCGAAAAAGAAAGGTTTTGTTGTGTAAGTGTACTGTCCCTTTAAAAAGCCTGTCTTGATCAGTGTCTTTTTTTGTCTGTGTTGTGGGCTACGCCCCCTTCTTACTGTGTCTTACGTGTTTTCTTCCTTTGTGTAATGTATCTGTCTTGTCGTGTGTTTAATTCTGATACTGCCGAATTAAAATTGGAGTTATTGAGGTTAAGTGACCTATTAAATTCTGGTTCTTATAAAGTGTGGGAATGTTAAATTCCAGACATGGGATCTTCAAAAAATTGGCATTTTGAATGTTTATTTTGTGATTGGCTGTGGTTTAAAAAGAGGTTAAAAATTAACGGGATAGATTAAAAAAACTATCTGGTATCACTGTGATAGGAAAAGTCGGAAAGCTGGAACAGCTCGGAGCGTTGATTATAATCACACCCACTAAAAGTATGTGAAAAATAGTGTGCAAAAATATAGTATAAAGCAATCCACAAATGTGAGAAGTTAAAAAAAATCAGTCAAACCTGTGTGAAGTGAAATTTTGAAGGTGGGAACTTAATCTCAAAGGGAGAAGGATCAAGTTACTCCTACCACAAGAGCAAGTTAATATTAACCCCTTCCATCCCAAGAAGCCAGACTGTCATGCCAAGAGCAGTTCAAACAGATAGAAATGACCCAGTCGGTTGAGAACTGTCTGAGGCTTGCCCATTACACAGGTGAATATGAGGTAACAATTGGTATAGGTTATATTAGTAAAATTGTCCCAATTACTCGGAAATGCCAAAGGCTACAATTGACTGAGATATAAGTTTTCACACTACAGTGAAAAATTGATAAGAAAGGAATGTAAAACATATCATATGAAAAGGAAGCATAGGTTAGACAACTGGAAGTCCATTACTTGAGCTATGTACTGACACAGGGTACTAAACACCTATCAGTTTTACCCTGCCACAGTATGATAAGGAAGTTTTGACAAGTTCTGGGGCTATTCAATTTTATTTGAAATTAATAGTAGAATACAAGATCTGACCAAAGAGGGGAGACCTTCCCTGACAAATTATATAACTCGCATTGAGAATGCTAAGAAAACTCAACAATTAGATCAACACCTCCTAACTCAAGTGTTAAAACAAAGAGCCACATGGAATGGAGTGGACATCGTAAAAAGAGATAGGCAAATATGGAGACGTAAAGATCTGTGATAAGTGATATAGCAACTGCCTTTGCCTCAGTTGTTAACACCATTGATTTGACAACATTAGATCAAAAGGTCAGAGATTTAGGGTCTCTCATTAAAGATATATTAAAAGATAAATGAAAATACAGATAAGGAATTGTCTGAGGATCAAATGCTGACCATACATTTGCAAAGGATAGCTACAGTGCTAGAAACACATGCCCAAACCATTAATAAATTAATAAAAGAGGAATATAACGTATCTTAGCAGGCGGCTGCTAATGATATCTGCTTAATGTGGTTACATCTTGAAAACACAGAGATTAGGACTTGGAGTTAGAAATTCCAGTCTGCAGCCCTGCGTACATCTGTATGTGGGAGAGACAGTGTTTATTTCAGACAGGCTGCGTGCTTCAGAGAGAGAGAGACTAGGCAATTTCTCTCTCCTGTTTTGTTTTCTGAATTTGTTTCGGGTAAAGGGATTATTCCTTTGGATAAATAAATAATAAATGAAGATTTGACAAATTAATCACTTGGGCTCTCAAGAAGAGCCGCAATGGATTTTCTGTGTTTCTTTTAAAACAGGTGACCCTGGTTTTTTTTTGGGACCACGTGAGTGTTGATGGTGCAGGATTACCAAGAGTAGTTACAAAGTTACGGTGCAACCTTTGCTGGAGAAATTTGGTGCAGGAAACGATCCAGTGGTGTTAAAGATTTAAGACTTTAGCTGCAGACATCAGCGGATACCAAATGTCACAGCGTGGTGATATCAACCTGATTCTCTTCTTTTGAAAACATTTTGATTTGTTTTGTTTTAGCCTATTTATTGTCTTCCGAGACAGAGTGCTCGAGGTGGGGAGATATGGGAATTTCTCTAAAGTCATTGAATTGGGCATGATAAAAAAATCAATCTGGCATAAATATACAATCGAGTGGAAGTCAGGAAAGTGTAGTTGAGAATAGTAAATTGATAGCTTTCTCGTGGAGATATTTGTGTCCTTGCCTATAATGAATAATGAGAAAACTACACTCAAAAGCCTGGCCAGTACCCTGACATCGGGACCATGCAGGGGGAGATAAGCACTCGAGACACCCCTGATCTTTTTGATAAGATAACCTGAAAACCTAAGAATGGCTACAGTGGACATAAAAGATACAAATGTATGTTGCCATCATCTGAAACGGAGATCAGGATGAAGAACATGATTACAAAGGCCTGTGGCCTGGTGAGCTATTGCAACCACTCTTTAAACAAACCAGTTGCTTTTACAGGACTGAATCCTACAGGACATATGATGTGTGCCATGGAAAATGTTCGGAAATACCATGAGGAAGAAGAGACTGGCCAGCAGAAAGTTAATATCCAAGAACACTAAGCTCATTCCTATGAGATGCTGCTAGTATGCGGAGATACATGAAGAAGATACATTGAAGAATGAGTCTCAGACAGGCTCAGTTACTTGACAACAGCACAACAGGAAAATGGTTAATGTGGTCCAGGCGAGTGAGAAATCCTTTTAAACAAGGCACTGACACATGGTCCATAGAGAAACCAACTAATTAATGAAACAGTCAGGAAACACTGGTATCAATCAAAAGGACTGAAATTAAAGTAAAGAGGGACACAGTAATTTGGATTTCCAAAATTCAGGGTTAGGTTCCCATCAGTTAACAATAAAATTGGGAGAAACAATATTTAGAAGATATCCGCACGATGGATACAAAATTTCAAGATTATGAGGGGCCCAGATAAAGTAGACAGGAAGTACCTGTTTCCCCTAGCAGAGGGTTCAAGAACTGGAGGACGTAGATTTAAGCTGATTGGCTAGAACAAAATTAAAGGGATGTGTTACTAGACATGCTGTCACTGTGTGTCCACATAGTGTTGGACACAGCCTAGAAGCACAGTGTGGGTTTAATAATACCGGTACCAATCCGGATATTAACTGTACCATGGAGGCCCTAGAGGCGGATCTAAAACCCACTTAAGTGGTATATGCCGGAGAGGGCGAATACTGTGTTACAACTAATTTGAAAACGTTTAAATATGCCAATCTAACTTGTGATATTTTAAGTCCAGAATTCTACTCCATTTCTGAAGTCCTGGTTCGGATTGGACCCGAGGAACTGGTAGAGATACACCGGCATAACCTCATCACCTTACAAGTTTCTGAGAATGTCAGAAAGGACTTAAAAGGATATCAGGACACATTTGGGTATCTGACACCCCTGTTGCCTAAATACTTGGTAGCATTGCAAATGGAGATACGCCTCTCCCAGAAGGTTTATTATAACCTACAACAGGACCATAACAACATTAAGCATGACATTGACCAAATTAAAGTCACCACCGGGTGAAATGACCTCTGGAATTTGGGACTGAATATACAGATCCATCCTTGGATTAGATTAATTTCATATGTATTAGTCGTAGTGCAGTTTGTTGTAATGTGCTTCTTGATTTTCATTGCATGTAATAAATGTAAGCAGAGGATGAAGGGTTTGGCAAAGATAGTAAAACAGAGCCTGGGTGAGAATGTCCCCATTGTCTCTGTGGTTTCAACTAAGAAAACATCTTAATGGTACCGGGAGTAGCACCCGCTGGGGTAAGGTGCATGTAAAAGGGAAGACAATCATAGTTTGATAGGATTATCAGATGCTCTGCCTCTCTTCCACCCGGACTGGTGGCCAACACGAAGGGAACCTGGTTAAGATGAGGTACAGCATCTAACGGGATATTGTAGGGAGAATTTGGATTAAGGGATATAATGGGGAGGGCACCAATTCACAGGTGTAAAATGGTCTGAAAGGTACCATTCAGTCTAGTTAGGCTGGAAACAAAATATAAAGCACCATAGGATATTTGACTATGTTAGCCTTTTCAAATTAACATGAATAGGTTTAGCTGACCAAGGACATTCGCAGCTTACTTGAGAGATGTTTAGAAGGAGTCTGTTCCTGAGAACAGATAAGAGTACAAAGGCGTACTGATGAAACATGTCTGTGTTCTATTGGGACTTCTCTAGTTCAAGGGCTAGTCATATTCATTGTTATAATTCTTATAGTTTATTGCTTACTTAAATGTTGCTGCGCTGCAGAACCAGTGAGCACCGTAATAATTGGTTATCATGAAATGATAAAAGGGGGGAATGAGAATCCCTACGTGGTCAGTTTTCAGTAAAATATTAAAATGTCTACGTGGCAAAGAAGCAGAATGCAAAATGGTTAGAAAGGGTTAATTAGTTAGTAACTGAGATTGGTGCAGGTGGCCTGGCCTCCTGCTGGGCCATATGTTTGCGTAGTCAGCAGGTTTGCATGGTCTTATCAATGTAGAGTCTTTGATGTGATTCAAGGACTGGTCTGAATGTCTCCATGTTTATGGCAGATCAATATAGGTAATGAGCTTAGCCAAAGTTGAAAGACATTCCAGGTTGGGAGATAAGGAACAGAAGGAACAGGGAAGAACATTCCAAGTTGGAAGGTGAATAAGTATCCCCTTTGATGTCTAACAGCAACATGATCAGCACATGGACGATTTATGATTGGCCGGAAATAATGTAACCTCGCATGGCAACCTGTGCCCGGCTTATGATTGGTGTTGACCCTCGTTAAGTATGTTCCAACCCTATTGATTGTATAAAAACGTGTGGATTTCTGTATGTTTTTGTTCTTGCTCTGCCAGCATAGAGGGACTCTATCAGGAGTCCAAATCAATGCTGCAGACTAAGAACCCTGCTATTAAAGTTGTGCTGAACTTTAAAACGTATTCGACTTCAGTTTGTACTGAACCAGACTGAGGGGAAAGAATCCGGATCGTCAAGAGTTGTGCCAGGTTGGAACAGTGAGAGTTGTGCCAGGCTGGAACAGTGAGAGTAGTGCCAGGTTGGAACAGTGAGAGTAGTGCCAGGTTGGAACAGTGAGAGTAGTGCCAGGTTGGAACAGTGAGAGTAGTGCCAGGTTGGAACAGTGAGAGTAGTGCCAGGTTGGAACAGTGAGAGTAGTGCCAGGTTGGAACAGTGAGAGTAGTGCCAGGTTGGAACAGTGAGAGTAGTGCCAGGTTGGAACAGTGAGAGTAGTGCCAGGCTGGAACAGTGAGAGTTGTGCCAGGCTGGAACAGTGAGAGTAGTGCCAGGTTGGAACAGTGAGAGTTGTGCCAGGCTGGAACAGTGAGAGTAGTGCCAGGCTGGAACAGTGAGAATAGTGTCAGGCTGGAACAGTGAGAGTTGTGCCAGGTTGGAACAGTGAGAGTAGTGCCAGGTTGGAACAGTGAAAGTTGTGCCAGGTTGGAACAGTGAGAGTAGTGCCAGGTTGGAACAGTGAAAGTAGTGCCAGGTTGGAACAGTGAGCGTAGTGCCAGGTTGGAACAGTGAGAGTAGTGCCAGGTTGGAACAGTGAGAGTAGTGCCAGGTTGGAACAGTGATAGTAGTGCCAGGTTGGAACAGTGAGAGTAGTGCCAGGTTGGAACAGTGAGAGTAGTGCCAGGTTGGAACAGTGAGAGTAGTGCCAGGTTGGAACAGTGAGAGTAGTGCCAGGCTGGAACAGTGAGAGTTGTGCCAGGCTGGAACAGTGAGAGTAGTGCCAGGTTGGAACAGTGAGAGTAGTACCAGGTTGGAACAGTGAAAGTTGTGCCAGGTTGGAACAGTGAGAGTAGTGCCAGGTTGGAACAGTGAAAGTAGTGCCAGGTTGGAACAGTGAGAGAAGTGCCAGGTTGGAACAGTGAGCGTAGTGCCAGGTTGGAACAGTGAGAGTAGTGCCAGGTTGGAACAGTGAGAGTAGTCCCAGGTTGGAACAGTGAGAGTAGTGCCAGGTTGGAACAGTGAGAGTTGTGCCAGGTTGGAACAGTGAGAGTAGTGCCAGGTTGGAACAGTGAGAATAGTGGCAGGTTGGAACAGTGAGAGTTGTGCCAGGTTGGAACAGTGAGAATAGTGCCAGGCTGGAACATGAGAGTAGTTCTGGGCTGGAACAGTGAGAATAGTGCCGGGCTAGAACAGTGAGAATAGTGCCAGGCTGGAACATGAGAGTAGTGCCAGGCTGGAACATGAGAGTAGTGCCAGGCTGGAACATGAGAGTAGTGCCAGGCTGGAACATGAGAGTAATGCCAGGCTGGAACATGAGAGTAATGCCAGGCTGGAACAGTGAGAGTAGTCCCAGGTTGGAACAGTGAGAGTAGTGCCAGGTTGGAACAGTGAGAGTTGTGCCAGGTTGGAACAGTGAGAGTAGTGCCAGGTTGGAACAGTGAGAATACTGCCAGGTTGGAACAGTGAGAGTTGTGCCAGGTTGGAACAGTGAGAATAGTGCCAGGCTGGAACATGAGAGTAGTTCTGGGCTGGAACAGTGAGAATAGTGCCAGGCTAGAACAGTGAGAATAGTGCCAGGCTGGAACATGAGAGTAGTGCCAGGCTGGAACATGAGAGTAGTGCCAGGCTGGAACATGAGAGTAGTGCCAGGCTGGAACATGAGAGTAGTGCCAGGCTGGAACATGAGAGTAGTGCCAGGCTGGAACAGTGAGAGTAGTGCCAGGCTGGAACAGTGAGAGTAGTGCCAGGCTGGAACAGTGAGAGTAGTGCCAGGTTGGAACAGTGAGAGTAGTGCCAGGTTGGAACAGTGAGAATAGTGCCAGGTTGGAACAGTGAGAATAGAGCCAGGTTGGAACAGTGAGAATAGTGCCAGGCTGGAACAGAGAGAGTTGTGCCAGGTTGGAACAGTGAGAGTAGTACCAGGTTGGAACAGTGAAAGTTGTGCCAGGTTGGAACAGTGAGAGTTGTGCCAGGTTGGAACAGTGAGAGTCGTGCCAGGTTGGAACAGTGAAAGTTGTGCCAGGTTGGAACAGTGAGAGTAGTGCCAGGTTGGAACAGTGAGAGTTGTGCCAGGTTGGAACAGTGAGAGTTGTGCCAGGTTGGAACAGTGAGAGTAGTGCCAGGTTGGAACAGTGAGAGTAGTGCCAGGATGGAACAGTGGGAGTTGTGCCCGGTTGGAACAGTAAGAATAGTGCCAGGTTGGAACAGTGAGAGTTGTGCCAGGTTGGAACAGTGAGAGTTGTGCCAGGTTGGAACAGTGACAGTTGTGCCAGGTTGGAACAGTGAGAGTTGTGCCAGGCTGGAACAGTGAGAGTAGTGCCAGGTTGGAACAGTGAGAGTAGTGCCAGGTTGGAACAGTGAGAGTAGTGCCAGGTTGGAACAGTGAGAGTAGTGCCAGGTTGGAACAGTGAGAGTTGTGCCAGGTTGGAACAGTGAGAGTTGTGCCAGGCTGGAACAGTGAGAGTAGTGCCAGGTTGGAACAGTGAGAGTAGTGCCAGGTTGGAACAGTGAGTGTAGTGCCAGGTTGGAACAGTGAGAGTAGTGCCAGGTTGGAACAGTGAGAGTAGTGCCAGGCTGGAACAGTGAGAGTAGTGCCAGGTTGGAACAGTGAGAGTTGTGCCAGGCTGGAACAGTGAGAGTAGTGCCAGGCTGGAACAGTGAGAGTAGTGCCAGGTTGGAACAGTGAGAGTAGTGCCAGGTTGGAACAGTGAGAGTAGTGCCAGGCTGGAACAGTGAGAGTAGTGCCAGGCTGGAACAGTGAGAGTAGTGCCAGGTTGGAACAGTGAGAGTCGTGCCAGGCTGGAACAGTGAGAATAGTGCCAGGTTGGAACATATTGATAGCTCTGTGTGGTGTGGATGGGTTATGATTGGCTGGAGTACCGCTGGTGGAAGGTAATGCTCTGTCTTTGAAGGGAACCTGACCATGAATTTTCATGTGTTGGAGCCTCGGCCTGTGACAGAAGAGTCTTTCTGTGCATTAGCTTTGGGTGTTTGGTGTAGGTGATGTGACACCATGTACTCACTGGTCACAGCAGGCTTTCACAGCAAGAACGAGTACAGCAACGTCTCCTTGGTCTGCACGGAGAGGGTCTGCACATGACTCTGCGACACGGAAGTCGGATACGCTCAGGAAGCCACTGGAAAAATCTGTGAAGAGGGAACGAGCGTCAGAAAGGGGAACCAGTCCACAGTGGGGCGCCTCATTAAAATCAGAAACAAAAAGACGTGGAAAAGGATGAAGTGGTGAGAAACCAGAAAGAAGACAATCTCAGAATCATTCAGCACAGGAGGGGGCCATTCGGCCCTTCATGCCTCTCTGAACGAGCTATCCAATTAGTCCCATTTCCCTGCTCTTTCCCCATAGATAAATTTCTCCTTTTCAAGTATTTATCCAATTCCCTTTTGGAAGTTACCACTGAATCTGCTTCCACCGCCCTTTCAGGCAGAGAAAATAGATATTCAGAGGGGTGTCTCGCCTTTCAGACCCTTTTGAAGAGACAGTTCAAAGATCTGTCAAGAACTATCAAGATCTTTTTAAAGAGGGGATGATGCCATCAACACCCCTTTTAAATCTCACAATCAGGATTCTTCTTGAATACCAGTGAGGGTGGTGACACCTCGGGGAGTGCAGCCAGAAACAAATCCACACCACTCTGTGAGACTTGGCTGCACAGGGGGGCACAAGGAAGTGTAGAAATGCAATTGTTATAGGGGTTTCGATAGTCAGGGGGACAGGCAGCGGCTTCTGCAACCCCAGACATGAGCCCCCCACGGTGTGTTGCCTCCTGGTGCCAGGAGAAAGGATATCACAGAATGGGTGCAGGACATTCTGCGACGGGAAGGGGTACAGTCAGAAGTCGTGGTCCATGTTGGAACCAATGACATCGGTAGGAAAAGGGTTTAGGTCCTACAGGAAGAGTTTCAGGAGCTCGAAAAAAGATTAAAGATCAGGACCTCAAAGGCGGTAATGCTAGTGAGTACAGAAACAGGAAGATAGAGCAGGTGAACGCTTGGCTGGAGAAGTGGTGCAGGAGGGAGGGCTTCAGATTCCTGGGGCATTGGGACCAGTTCTGGTGGAAAGACGTGTACAAGCCAGACGGGTTACATCTGAACAGGCCTGGGACCAATGTCCTTGCGGGGAGGTTAACTAGTGCTGTGGGGGAGGATTTAAACTAATTTGGCAGGGAGATGGGCACCAGGATGCAGCAGCAGAGAGGAAAGACAAGGAGCATAGAAAACTAGGAGGGACAAACAGCAACAGAACAAAGAATAGTGTAAAAAGAGGAGGAATTAGATGGAGGAAAAAGGCAAAGTCGAGTAGCATGGTGTTGGAATGCCTGTGTGTTAATGCGGGGAGTGTTACAAATAAGGTTGATGAGCTGCAGGTCCAAGTTGCCACATGGGGTTATGATCTAGTGGCTATAATGGAGATCTGGCTTAAACATGGGCAGGAATGGGAACTAAACATTCCTGGCTACAATGTATTCAGGAGGGATTAGGAAGGAGAGAAGAAAGGAGGAGGGGTGGCAGTGTTGATCAATAATAATATTACAGCTCTACAGAAGGATGATATACTAGAGGATTTGGTTAGAGTTAAGGAACAGAAAAGGAGCTGTTACATTGCTGGGTGTTTACTATAGATCCCCAAATAGTGAGAAGGAGATAGAGGAGCAAATCTGTTGGCTAATTTCAGAGAAATGTAAAAATAATCGAGCAGTAATAGTAGGGGACTTCAATTACCCGAATATAGACTGGGGAAAAAAGAGTAAAGGGCAAGGAGGGTGAAGAATTCCGAAATATGTACAGAAGAACTTTCTTAATCAGTGTGTTTCTAGCCCAACAAGGAAGGAAGCAGTGCTGGATCTAGTTCTGGGGAATGAAGTAGGGCAAGTGGTGTGTGTTTCAGTGGGAGAACATCTGGGTAATAGTGATCATAATATAATTAGTTTAAAGTAGTTACCGAAAGGGACAAAGAAAAATCAACGGTGAAAATACTCAACTGGAAGAGAGCCAATTTCAGTGATTTGAGAAGGGATCGAGCACAGGTGGACTGGAGACAAAGATGAGCCAAGAAAACAGTAAATGAGCAATGACAGGCCTTCAACAGGGGAACAAAGGGACCTTGGAGTGCATGTCCACAGATCCCTGAAGGTGGCAGGACAGGTAGATAAGGTGGTTAAAAAGGCATACAGGATACTTTCCTTCATTAGCCGAGGCATAGAATATAAGAGCAGGGAGGTTATGCTAGAACTGTATAAAACACTAGTTAGGCCACAGCTTGAGCACTGCGTACAGTTCAGGTCACCACATTACAGGAAGGATGTGATTGCACTGGAGAGGGTGCAGAGGAGATTTATGAGGATGTTGCCAGGACTGAAGAATTTTAGCTATGAGGAAAGATTGGATAGGCTGGGGTTGTTTTCTTTGGAACGGAGGAGGCTGAGGGGAGATTTAATTGAGGTATATAAAATTATGAGGGGCCTAGATAGAGTGGATAGGAAGGACCTATTTCACTTAGCAGGGGGGTCAATAACCAGGGGGCATAGATTTAAAGTAATTGGTAGAAGGATTAGAGGGGAGCTGAGGAAAAAAAATTTCATCCAGAGGTGGTGGGGGTCTGGAACTCACTGCCTGAAAGGGTGGGAGAGGCAGAAACCCTCAACTCATTTAAAAGGTGCTTGGATGTACACCTGAAATGTTGTAACCTACAGGGCTACGGACCAAGAGCTGGAAAGTGGGATTAGGCTGGATAACTCTTTTTGGGCCGGCACAGACACGATGGGCCGAATGGCTTCCTTCTCTGTCATAAATTTCTATGATTCTAAGATTCAAGGTGGAGATAGTTCGGGTACAACCAAGCATATTCCCATAAGGAGGAAAGATAGAGCATCCAAAGTTAGAGCTCCCTGGATGACAAAGGAAATAGAGGTTAAAATAAAGCAGAAAGAGGAGGTTTATGGTAAATGTCAGGTACAGAATACAGTCAAAAACCAGGCAGAATACCGAGGGTGCAGGAGGAAAATTGAAAAAGGATATAAGAAGGGCAAAGGGAAAAGATTAGCGCGTTACATAAAATCTTTTATAAACATAAAAAAGTAAAAGGATAGTTAAAGGAATGGTGGAATTGATTCGGGACAAAGAAGGAAATCTTCTTGTGGAGGAGAGGCCGGTGATTGGGAGAATTTCCTGAGTGTGTTCAGGACAGCTTTCCACAACAATATGTCCTAGAAAAGGGGACAGGCCATATTAGATTTAATAATGAGAGATGAGCCCGATTTAGTTAACAGCCTAACGGTGTGTGAACATTTATCTAATAGCGATCAAAATACGATCGAGTTCAACGCTGTGTTTGAAAGGGAGAAATCTGTATCAGCTACTAAGATTCTAAATTTAGGTAAGGCCGACTTCAACGAGATGAGACAGAGACTGTCCACAGTAAACTGGGCAAATCTGTTAATGGGTAAAACGAGAGATGATCAGTGGGAGGTGTTCAAAGGAGAATTTAATGTGATGTAGAAGCAGTTTATACCCCTAAGGGGCAGGAATTCTATTTGCCAAAAAAAAAGCCATGGATGACAAACGAGGTGAGGGACAACATAAAACTAAAAGAAAAAGCACACAAAAAAGGCAAAGAAAGCACAGATCCTGGCGACTGGGAGAGATACAAAGAACAGCAAAGGGTGACAAATCAGACAGTAAGAGCTACAAAAAGGAAGTATGAAAAGAAACTTGCAAAGGATGTCAAAATTAACACAAAAAATGTTCACAATTATATTAGGAAAAAGAGGGTGATGAAGAGCAATGTGGGCCCCTTAAAAACTGATAATGGTGATAATGTAAATGAAAATAAGGAAATGATGGACATGTTAAATAATTACTTTGCGTCAGTGTTTACAGTAGAGGAAGAGGATAGCATGCCGGACACCCCAAGGAGACTAATTTTGAATCAGGAACGAGGACTCACCATAATTAATGTAAGCAAATTAATAGGTTCCAAAGCCAGGGTTTAAAGGAAGTAGGTGAGAACATTGCAGATGCCCGAACTATAATCTTCCAAAGTTCTCTTGATTCAGGAACCGTTCTTTTAGTTTGGGGAGTCTAGGACTAGGGGACACTACTGACCGAGCTGGCTGAGTCCTGAAGGACATAGCTGCCAGAATTGGCCTGCGGCAGGTGGTGAGCGAACTAACACGAGGGAAAAATTTACTTGACCTCGTCCTCACCAATCTACCTGTCATAGATGCATCTGTCCATGACAGTAGTGGTAGGATCAACCACCGCACAGTCCTCGTGGAGATGAAGTCTCATCTTCGCACTGAGGACACCATCCAACGTGTTGTGTGGCACTACCACCGTGCTAAATGGGATAGATTCAGAACAGATCTTGCAGCTCAAAACTGGGCATCCATGAGGCGCTGTGGGCCATCAGCAGCAGCAGAATTGTATTCCAGCACAATCTGTAACCTCATGGCCCAGCATATTCTTCACTCTACCATTACCAACAAGCCAGGGGATCAACCCTGGTTCAGTGAGGAGTGTAGAAGAGCATGCCAGGAGCAGCACCAGGCGTACCTAAAAATGAGGTGCCAACCTGGTGAAGCTACAACTCAGGACTATATGAATGCTAAACAGCGGAAGCAACATGCTATAGACAGAGCTAAGCGATTCCACAACCAACGGATCAGATTAAAGCTCTACAGTCCTGCCACATCCAGTCGTGAATGGTGGTGGACAATTAAACAACTAACGGGAGGAGGAGGCTCTGTAAACATCCTCATCCTCAATGATGGCGGAGTCCAGCATGTGACTGCAAAAGACAAGGCTGAAGCATTTGCAACCATCTTCAGCCAGAAGTGCCGAGTGGATGATCCATCTCGGCCTCCTCCCGATATCCCCACCATCACAGAAGCCAGTCTTCAGCCAATTCGATTCACTCCACGTGATATCAAGAAACGGCTGAGTGCACAGAATACAGCAAAGGCCATGGGCCCCGACAACATCCCGGCTGTAGTGCTGAAGTCTTGTGCTCCAGAACCAGCTGCGCCTCTAGCCAAGCTGTTCCAGTACAGCTACAACACTGGCATCTACCCGACAATGTGGAAAATTGCCCAGGTATGTCCTGTCCACAAAAAGCAGGACAAATCCAATCCAGCCAATTACTGCCCCATCAGTCTACTCTCAATCATCAGCAAAGTGATGGAATGTGTCGTCGACAGTGCTATCAAGCGGCACTTACCTGCTCACCAATGCTCAGTTTGGGTTCCGCCAGGACCACTCGGCTCCAGACCTCATTACAGCCTTGGTCCAAACTTGGACGAAAGAGCTGAATTCCAGAGGTGAGATGAGAGTGACTGCCCTTGACATCAAGGCAGCATTTGACCGAGTGTGGCACCAAGGAGCCCTCGTAAAATTGAAGTCAATGGGAATCAGGGGGAAAACTCTCCAGTGGCTGGAGTCATACCTAGCACAAAGGAAGATGGTAGTGGTTGTTGGAGGCCAATCATCTCAGCCCCAGGACATTGCTGCAGGAGTTCCTCAGGTCAGCGTCTTCAGCTGCTGCATCAATGACCTTCCCTCCATCATAAGGTCAGAAATGGGATGTTCGCTGATGATTGCACAGTGTTCAGTTCCATTCGCAACCCCTCAAATAATGAAGCAGTCCGTGCCAGCATGCAGCAAGACCTGGACAATATCCATGCTTGGGCTGATAAGTGGCAAGTAATATTCACACCAGACAAGTGCCAGGCAATGAACATCTCCAACAAGAGAGAGTCTAACCACCTCCCCTTGACATTCAACAGCATTACCACCATCGAATCCCCCACCATCAACATCCTGGTGATCACCATAGACCAGAAACTTAACTGGACCAGCCACATAAATACTGTGGCTACAAGAGCAGGTCAGAGGCTGGGTATTCTGCGGCGAGTGACTCACCTCCTGACTCCCCAAAGCCTTTCCACCATCTACAAGGTACAAGTCAGGAGTGTGATGGAATACTCTCCACTTGCTTGGATGAGTGCAGCTCCAACAACACTCAAGAAGCTCGACATCATCCAGGACAAAGCAGCCCGCTTGATTGGCACCCCATCCACCACCCTAAACATTCACTCCCTTCACCACCGGCGCACAGTGGCTGCAGTGTGCACCATCCACAGGATGCACTGCAGCAACTCGCCAAGGCTTCTTCGACAGCACCTCCCAAACCCACAACCTCTACCACCTAGAAGGACAAGAGCAGCAGGTACATGGGAACAACACCACCACGTTCCCCTCCAAGTCACACACCATCCCGACTTGGAAATATATCGCCGTTCCTTCATCGTCGCTGGGTCAAAATCCTGGAACTCCCTTCCTAACAGCACTGTGGGAGAACCTTCACAACATGGACTGCAGCGGTTCAAGGCGGCGGCTCACCACCACCTTCTCAAGGGCAATTAGGGATGGGCAATAAATGCTGGCCTTGCCAGCGACGCCCACATCCCATGAACAAATTTTTTAAAAAGCTGGATTAGCAATAAGCTCCAATCGCGCAGCCATTAAAGTTGTAATTAGCGGATATGGTTCAGCCTGGAGACATGTTACTAGTGGTGTCCCCCAGTCCTGAGCCCACTACTCTTCATGGTCTTTATTAATGACCTGGACAGTGGTGGGAATAGAGTCAGTAAGTTTGCAGATGACACCAAGATCTGTGCAAGGGTTAAGATGGTAGAGGAGTGCAATCAAATCCAAAAAGAGTAGGCCACACATTGGCAAAGGGCGGATAATTTAGATAAATGTAGTGCCATGCATATCAGTAGGGCCAACACAGAATAGACGTATCATTTACAGGGAACAATACTGAAAGAGGTTGAGAGAGATCAAGAACTTGGTGTTATTGTACACAGATCACTAAAGGTTCATGACCAATGGAGAGAAACTAAAGCTAACAAGGTATTGGGTTGTATTAATAGAACCATTCAGTTTAAATCAAAGGATACCATTTTGACACTAGACAGGTCGCTGGTCAGACCGTATCTAGATTACTGAGCCCAGTTTTGGTCCCTCCACATGGTGGGTGATACAGTGACTTTGGAAAAGGTCCAGAGGAGAGCGACAAGAATGATTCCCAGTGTAAAGAACCTCAGCTACTCAGATAGGCTCAAGGACATTGGTCGATTTACTTTAGCGTGGACTTGGAGAGACCTGATCGAGGTCTATAAAATAATGAAAGGGCTGGATGGAGTCCCTATTGATAGATTATTCCAGTTTAACAGGTTGGGGAGGAGCAGGGGACAGGAGTTTAAACTATGGAAGAGTAGGAATAGACTGGATGTTGGGCGGCTTTTCTTTCCCCAGAGAGTAGTGAGTCTCTGGAATGTGTTTCCGGCTGGTGTGGTGGGGGCTGACTCTCTGCCTTCAAGAGGGAGCTGGACCAGTTCCTGACTGGGGCAGAGATCGCATCATATAGAAGGTGAGTGTCTTTATAGATAATACTTGGTCCATGTGATCTCCTGGACTGGTTTCAATCTTCTGAGGGGGTCGGAGAGGAATTTTCCACAATATTTGTTCCCTTATTAGCCCTGGGATTTTTCTGATTTTTGCCTCTCACAGCAGATTACATGGCTGTGGGGAAGGGGGGGGGGGCGTGAGGTCAGGGAAGGGGCTGTGGGGGGGACTGAGGTTGGGGGAGGGGCTCCAGGGGTGGGTGTGAGGGGGAGGGGCTGCGGGGGGTGAGGTGAGGTTGGGGGAGGGGCTGCAGGGGGTGGGTGTGAGGGGGAGGGGCTGCGGGGGGTGAGGTGAGGTTGGGGTAGGGGCTGCAGGGGTGGGTGTGAGGAGTAGGTCGGGGAGGGGCCATGGGGGTCGGTGTGGGGAGGGAGGTGAGGGGAGGGACTGTGGGGGTCGGTGTGAGGGGGGAGGGAAGAAGTGTTTATCCACGATGGTCTGGTAATCATGGTGTGGGGCGAGCTTGATGGACCAGCTGGTCTTTTCCTGCCCATCAATTTCGTACATATCCCACTGAAGGAAAATCCAAACCTATTGGTGGACCCGAAAGCTTTGGCAAAGAAGCAAATAAGTACAATAAAAGATGCAGCCCCTCCCCCGACCTCCCCCAACACCGACCCCCCCCACAGCCCCTCCCCCGACACCGACCCCCCCCCCCCACAGCCCCTTCCCCGACACCGACCCCCCCACAGCCCCCCTCCCCCGACCTCCCCAACACCCACAGCCCCTCCCCCGACCCCCCCCGAACAGCCCCTCCCCCAACCTCCCCCAACACCGACCCCCCCCACAGCCCCTCCCCCAACACCGACCCCCCCCACAGCCCCTCCCCCGACCTCCACCAACACCGACCCCCCGCAGCCCCTCCCCTCCCCTGACCTCCTCCAACACCCACCCCCGCAGCCCCACCCCTCACCTCCCTCCCCATAGTCCCTCCCCCGACCTCCTCCTCACCCACCCCCGCAGCCCCTTCCCTGACCTCCCCCAACACCGATCCCCCACAGCCCCTCCCCCGACCTCCTCCTCACACCCACCCCCGCAGCCCCTTCCCTGACCTCCCCCAACACCGACCCCCCACAGCCCCTCCCCCGACCTCCTCCTCACACCCACCCCCGCAGCCCCACCCCTCACCTCCCTCCCCATAGTCCCTCCCCCGACCTCCTCACACCCACCCCCGCAGCCCCTTCCCTGACCTCCCCCAACACCGACCCCCCACAGCCCCTCCCCCGACCTCCTCCTCACACCCACCCCCGCAGCCCCACCCCTCACCTCCCTCCCCATAGTCCCTCCCCCGACCTCCTCACACCCACCCCCGCAGCCCCTTCCCTGACCTCCCCCAACACCGACCCCCATAGCCCCTCCCCCGACCTCCTCCTCCTCACACCCACCCCCGCAGCCCCACCCCTCACCTCCCTCCCCATAGTCCCTCTCCCGACCTCCTCACACCCACCCCCGCAGCCCCTTCCCTGACCTCCCCCAACACCGATCCCCCACAGCCCCTCCCCTGACCTCCTCCTCACACCCACCCCCGCAGCCCCACCCCTCACCTCCCTCCCCACAGCTCGTCCCCCGACCTCCTCCTCACACCCACCTCTGCAGCCTCTCCCCCCCACATCCATCTCCCTGTTCAGATATACTAATCAGTGTCAGAGACCCACAGAAGGATAAGGAAAATTGGAGATTTTCATACATCTAGAAACCTATTATCTGACTCTGTTCTCAGAGGGATAAAGTTATGGACCAGGTAAATACAGACCAATCAGCCTAACATTGGGAATGGGTAAGCTTCCAGACCCCACAATATGGGATAACATTAATACTCACCTCAAAAGACATGGGTTAACTGAGGACAGCCAGCATAGATTTATAAAGGGAAGCTATGTCTGACAAATTTAATTGTGGTCTTTGAGGAAATAATAGGGTGTACTGACAAAGGAAATGCATTGGATACTGTGTATATGTATTTGGTAAGGTGCCATATAGAGGCTTATTGATGAAATTAAGGTACTTGATGGGAATGTGATGGCCTGGTTAGCAAGTTGGTTGAAGAATAGAAAGTAGAGAGTCATGGTTAATGGATGTTTTTTCAGACTGGAGCGATGTAAACACTTCTCAATATATCTAAATAATCTGAACACAGATTTTGGGGAATAAATAGCAACGTTTTCAGATGGCACATAAACAGGGAGAGTGGGTAACTGTAGAGAGGACGGTAAGTGACTTCGGGCAGTGGACTTAAACAGGTTAGTAGGTTGCGCAGATAGATGTCAGATTTAATTTTAATAAATGAGAGGTAATACATTTTGGCAGGAAGAATAAGGAGAGGAAATACACATTAAATGGTTAAACTTTAAAAGAAGCAGAGAAAATTAGGGGTTAAGATACACAGACCTTAAAAGTGGGAAGCTAAGTTGACAAAGCTGTTAAAAATAATAAATGGGATCGTAGGTTTTATAAAGGTACAGAGTTCAAAATCAAAGAGGTATTGCTAAACCTCAGAGTATTCTGAGAGATTTTCCTCTCTCCTGTGCCACGGGAACTGACCCCAATGAGCAGCACTGTGATTTCCTGAGGCCTCCACACAGTGTTCCTGTGGTAGGCGCAGGCGTAAAGCTGTTAGTCTGATGGAGCAGAGGGGGCGTTCCAGGTCCTGCCTCATCTCCCACGTCCCCACACAGAGACGCCCAAGAATACCTGGCCCTCTATGGTCAGTCCCAGAACTTTGCCAACTGGAGGGTCAGTGGGGGGCAGGCTGAGGAAACCAGTGCAAGTATTAAACTGTGGCTTTAAGTCCTCTCCCCGAGGATTTGAGCCACTTGGAACTTTCTGGCTGCTGATAGAGATTTTTTTTTTATATTTCAAAATATACTTTATTTCTTAAAATTTAAGGATACAACATTTCAATGTAAATACCCAATTACAATTCAAAAACAATACAATACGAATCGCACACTCTCCGATCCAGTCATTACAATTCAAAACACAGTACACATGTTCTCATACATGCTGTACACTACAAGGTGGGGCAGCCTTACACAGTGGCCTTTCCCCATAGGGCCTTTGCGTAGGCCACACCTCGCCTCAGTGCGTCCCACAGCACGTACCCCTGGACCTTGGAGTGTGCCAGTCGGTAACACTCGGTCGTGGACAGTTCCATCAGCTGGAAGGCCAGCAGGTTTCAGGCAGACCAGAGTCTCCTTCACCGAGTTGATGGTCTTTCAGCAGCAGGTGATATCTGTCTCGGTGTGCGTCCCGGGGAACACAGCGTCCTGTGTTACCGAGCTGCTGGGGATGAACCGGGACAGACAGAATCATAGAAAGGTTACAGCACGGAAGGAGGCCATTCGGCCCATCGAGTCCATGCTGGCTCAATGCAAGAGCAATCCAGCTGGTCCCACTCCCCCGCCCTTTCCCTGTAGCCCTGCAATTTTTTTCCTTTCAAGTATTTATCCAGTTCCCTTTTAAAGGCCATGATTGAATCTGCCTCCACCACCCCTCGGGCAGTGCATTCCAGATCCTAACCACTCGCTGTGTGAAAAAGTTTTTCCTCATGTCACCTTTGGTTCTTTTGCCAATCACCTTAAATCTATGCCCTCTGGTTCTTGACCCTTCCACCAATGGGAACAGTTTCTCTCTATCTACTCTGTCTGGACCCTTCATGATTTTGAACATCTCTATCAAATCTCCTCGCAACCGTCTCTGTTCCAAGGAGAACAACCCCAGCTTCTCCAGTCTATCCACGTAACTAAAGTCCCTCATCCCTGGAATCATTCTAGTAAATCTCTTCTGCACCCTCTCTAAGGCCTTCACATCTTTCCTAAAGTGCGGTGCCCAGAATTGGACACAATACTCCAGCTGTGGCCGAACCAGTGTTTTATAAAGGTTCATCATGACTTCCATACTTTTGAACTCAATGCCTCTATTTATAAAGCCCACGATCCCATATGATTTTTTAACCGCTTTCTCAACCTGCCCTGCCACCTTCAATGATTTGTGTACATATACCCCCAGATCGCTCTGTTCTTGCACCCCTTTTAGAGTTGTGCCCTCTAGTTTATATTCCCTCGCGTTCTTTCTACCGAAATGTATCACTTCGCATTTTTCTGTGTTAAATTTCATCTGCCACGTGTCCGCCCATTCCACCAGCCTGTCTATATCCTCTTGAAGTCTATCACTATCCTCCTCACTGTTTACTACCCTTCCAAGTTTCGTGTCATCTGCAAATTTTGAAATTGTGCCCTGTACACCCAAGTCCAAGTCTTTAATATATATCAAGAAAAGCAGTGGTCCCAGCACTGACCCCTGGGGAACACCACTGTACACCTCCCTCCAGTCTGAAAAACAACCGTTCACCACTACTCCCTGTTTCCTGTCCCTTAGCCAATTCTGTATCCATGTTGCTACTGCCCCCTTTATTCCATTGGCCGCAATCTTGATGACAAGCCTACCGTGCGGCACTTTATCAAACACCTTTTGAAGATACAACGCATCTCTCTCCATACCTTCTGAGCGAAGGGGCAGTCCACCAGGAGGTGGATGACAGTCTCATCCCCGCTGCAGCCTCCAGGGCGGCTCGCAGTGGTGCCGAGACTCCGTGCATGCAGAAAAGACCAGACTGGGAGGGCCCCTCTCACCACCATACAGGCTGCGTCCTAATGCCTGTTGATTAGTTCTGGCGACGAGGCATTCTGCCAAATGGCTTTGACTGTCTGGTCGGGGAACTGCCCATTTGGATCCACCCTCTCCTTTCCCTTCAGGACCACCAGAACGTTTCGTGCCGACCACTGTCTGATGGCCTTGTGGTTGAAGGGGTTCCTCCTCAGGAACTTCTCCACCTGGGACAGGTGGTGGGGTACGGTCCAGCTGGACGGGACGTCCTGCGTCTGCTCGGCCAGCGTGGTCAGACCCAGCCTTCTCAGTGTGGTGGACAGGTAGAAGCTCAGCATGTAGTGACACTTGGTGTTTGTGTACTGGGGCTCTACACACATCCTGAGGCAGCCACACACAAAGGTGACCATTAGGATCAGGGCAGCATTTGGGACGCCCTCCCCCCTTTGTCTGGGGGCTTGTACATGGTGTCCCCGCGCCTTAAAAAAGGTACATTTGGGTGTAGGTTGAATGAATTCCCCCTGTGTGTCACTGTTCAAGTAAAGCACGTAAATCACAAATTTAACACGTGACTGAGGTACACAGGGTAGGTATGATGTTTTAACCAACTGTTTTGTGTTTTACTGGTTTCATTTTATCAGTTAAAATCTAAACTTTGGAAACCCTAATTATTATCCAGTCAGGAACTGGGAGTGACAGTCTGAAGTAAACAGATTGTGTGCAGTAAAGAAAGACTTGCATTTATATAGCGCCTTTCATAACCTCAGATCGTCCCAAACTGCTTTACAGTTAATAAAGTACTTTTAAAGTGTAGTCACTGCTGTAATGTAGGAAACGCAGCAGACAATTTGGACACAGCAAGATCCCACAAACGGCAATTAAATAGATGGCCAGATAATCTGTTTTGGTGATGTTCGTCAAGGGATAAATGTTGGCCAGGACACCGGGAGAACTCTCCTGCTGTACTTTGAATAGTGCCATGGGATCTTTTACATCCACCTGAGAGGGCAGACGGAATCTGGGTTTAACATCTCATCTGAAAGACGGCACCTCCGACAGTGCAGCACTCCCTCAGTACTGACCCTCCGACAGTGCAGCACTCCCTCAGTACTGACCCTCCGACAGTGCAGCACTCCCTCAGTACTGACCCTCCGACAGTGCAGCACTCGTTTAGTGGATAGAATTGACCCGGGCCTGTCATCTAAACTATTAAAACTTCAGGAAATTCAAACATCAGCTCTTAAACCAACACACACTTGTCCCTTCCTCACCTAGCAGTGCTGAGGAATTGGTAATAATTCATGTTCATCTGCAGCAGCTTCCAACTTTCAGTGACGACTTGTTGCAGGAGGAGGAGCTTGTCGTTCAAACAATTAAACATTTGCAGTAGTTTGAGATCCCTACGTATCTGCACAAATCAGAGCAAAAGTCATTAAAAAACACAAGACATTGCATGTAGGATCATTAAACTGTAAAAGGAAGAGTGGAGGGAGAATCACTGCTTAATTCCAGAGCTGAGAGCCGAGATTTCCCTCTTCTTACCACCTGCTATTCAGGCAGTATTCGTGTGGGCACGGTGGGATCTGTTATGTCAGACTCAACGTTTCTGCCATAATTTCTGGCCAATTGTCATGGTGCTGGATTAACAATCCAGAGGTGGCAAATCCAAATCTCATCATGCCAGGTTGTGAAATTGAATCCAATAAATCTGGCAATTTGTGGACTGACACCAGAAAAATAAAGACCGCAAAAGCTGCCAAATCATTGTCCAAACCTAACTGGTTAACGAATGCCCTTCAGGGGAAGAAACCTGCCGCCCCAACCCATTCTTGCCTGCATGTGACTTCAGCCCATAGTTGACTCCTAAATGCCCTCTGAAGAGGTCCAGCTCATCAGGGCAACTAGGAATGGGCAACAAATGCGGCCTTGCCAGCACCACCCACATCCCAAGAACAAATAAAACAAAATGGTCCAAGTGGCCACCTTAAAATGGACAGGAATATTTATATGATTTGGTTGTGATATCCTACATTTAACTTCCACATCGTTATGTGGGAATTCAGTGTGTATTCAGAGGGCACCCCAGGGTCGCTCAGAGGTGGGTACAAGGCAGGAGGAAGAGGCCTCCGCACAGAAGTGTTTGGCAGCAGAGGCTCTGACCATATGAGGGACAGAGATGGCCCCGCGCTGTTCCAGCCGTCCTCACACCAGGCACCTCCTCCACTTGACAACCATGGGCGCCGTTTGCTGCCAATTAGCAAAAACGAGTTAAAATATAAAACCCACTCACCTGAGACCCAGAAAACCCAGCCCAGCAAGCGCAGGAGGCGTGGGTACGGGGTACGGGGTACGGGGTACGGGGTACGGGCTGGTGTGAGGGCAGGGCTGGTGTGGGGGCGGGGCATGGGCCACCTGCATTCTCTCACCTGCTTCAGGTGGTTGAAGTCCTGGCAGTAGCGTTCCTCGAGGGTTAGGATCACCGTAACGGCAGGTTGTGCAAAGTCCACCTGGCAAAACACAAGTGAAGAGCGGCATGTGAATGAGAAGAGCCGGGCTGTGGTCAGAGCCCCCCAAACCCCCTCCTCCCGCACCCACTCCTCCCGCTCCCCGCACCCCCTCCTCCCGCTCCCCGCACCCCCTCCTCCCGCACCCCCTCCTCCCGCTCCCCGCACCCCCTCCTCCCGCACCCCCTCCTCCCGCTCCCCGCACCCCCTCCTCCCGCTCCCCGCACCCCCTCCTCCCGCTCCCCGCTCCCCCTCCCCGCACCCCCTCCTCCCGCCCCCCGCACCCCCTTCTCCCGCACCCCCTCCTCCCGCACCCCCTCCTCCCGCTCCCCGCTCCCCCTCCTCCCGCTCCCCGCACCCCCTCCTCCCGCTCCCCCGCTCCCCCTCCTCCCGCTCCCCGCACCCCCTCCTCCCGCCCCCCGCACCCCCTCGTCCCGCTCCCCGCACCCCCTCCTCCCGCACCCCCTCCTCCCGCTCCCCGCACCCCCTCCTCCCGCACCCCCTCCTCCCGCTCCCCGCACCCCCTCCTCCCGCCCCCCGCACCCCCTCCTCCCGCACCCCCTCCTCCCGCTCCCCACTCCCCTTCCTCCCGCTCCACGCAGCCCCTCCTCCCGCTCCACGCACCCCCTCCTCCCGCTCCACGCACCCCCTCCTCCCGCTCCACGCACCCCCTCCTCCCGCTCCACGCACCCCCTCCTCCCGCTCCACGCACCCCCTCCTCCCGCACCCCCTCCTCCCGCTCCACGCACCCCCTCCTCCCGCTCCCCGCACCCCCTCCTCCCGCTCCACGCACCCCCTCCTCCCGCTCCCCGCACCCCCTCCTCCCGCTCCACGCACCCCCTCCTCCCGCACCCCCTCCTCCCGCTCCACGCACCCCCTCCTCCCGCTCCCCCTCCTCCCGCTCCCCAAACCCCCTCCTCCCGCACCCCCTCCTCCCGCTCCCCAAACCCCCTCCTCCCGCACCCCCTCCTCCCGCCCCCGCACCCCCTCCTCCCGCCCCCCGCACCCCCTCCTCCCGCTCCCCCTCCTCCCGCTCCACGCTCCCCCTCCTCCCGCTCCACGCTCCCCCTCCTCCCGCTCCCCCTCCTCCCGCACCCCCTCCTCCCGCTCCCCCTCCTCCCGCTCCCCCTCCTCCCGCTCCCCGCATCCCCTCCTCCCGCTCCCAGCACCCCCTCCTCCCGCTCCACGCACCCCCTCCTCCCGCTCCCCGCACCCCCTCCTCCCGCTCCACGCACCCCCTCCTCCCGCTCCCCGCTCCCCCTCCTCCCGCTCCACGCACCCCCTCCTCCCGCACCCCCTCCTCCCGCTCCACGCACCCCCTCCTCCCGCTCCCCGCTCCCCCTCCTCCCGCTCCACGCACCCCCTCCTCCCGCACCCCCTCCTCCCGCTCCCCGCACCCCCTCCTCCCGCTCCCCGCTCCCCCTCCTCCCGCTCCACGCACCCCCTCCTCCCGCACCCCCTCCTCCCACTCCACGCACCCCCTCCTCCCGCTCCACGCACCCCCTCCTCCCGCACCCCCTCCTCCCGCACCCCCTCCTCCCGCACCCCCTCCTCCCGCTCCCCCTCCTCCCGCTCCCCAAACCCCCTCCTCCCGCACCCCCTCCTCCCGCTCCCCAAACCCCCTCCTCCCGCACCCCCTCCTCCCGCTCCCCAAACCCCCTCCTCCCGCTCCCCGCACCCCCTCCTCCCGCCCCCCTCCTCCCGCTCCCCCTCCTCCCGCTCCACGCTCCCCCTCCTCCCGCTCCCCCTCCTCCCGCACCCCCGCTCCCCCTCCTCCCGCTCCCCGCTCCCCCTCCTCCCGCTCCCCCTCCTCCCGCACCCCCTCCTCCCGCTCCCCCTCCTCCCGCTCCCCAAACCCCCTCCTCCCGCACCCCCTCCTCCCGCTCCCCAAACCCCCTCCTCCCGCACCCCCTCCTCCCGCTCCCCAAACCCCCTCCTCCCGCTCCCCGCACCCCCTCCTCCCGCCCCCCTCCTCCCGCTCCCCCTCCTCCCGCTCCACGCTCCCCCTCCTCCCGCTCCCCCTCCTCCCGCACCCCCGCTCCCCCTCCTCCCGCTCCCCGCTCCCCCTCCTCCCGCTCCCCCTCCTCCCGCACCCCCTCCTCCCGCACCCCCTCCTCCCGCTCCCCGCTCCCCCTCCTCCCGCTCCCCGCACCCCCTCCTCCCGCTCCCCGCACCACCTCCTCCCGCTCCACGCACCCCCTCCTCCCGCTCCACGCACCCCCTCCTCCCGCTCCCCGCACCCCCTCCTCCCGCTCCACGCACCCCCTCCTCCCGCTCCACGCACCCCCTCCTCCCGCTCCCCGCACCACCTCCTCCCGCTCCACGCACCCCCTCCTCCCGCTCCACGCACCCCCTCCTCCCGCTCCACGCACCCCCTCCTCCCGCTCCCCGCACCACCTCCTCCCGCTCCACGCACCCCCTCCTCCCGCTCCACGCACCCCCTCCTCCCGCTCCCCGCACCACCTCCTCCCGCTCCACGCACCCCCTCCTCCCGCTCCCCGCACCACCTCCTCCCGCTCCACGCACCCCCTCCTCCCGCTCCCCGCACCACCTCCTCCCGCTCCACGCACCCCCTCCTCCCGCTCCACGCACCCCCTCCTCCCGCTCCCCGCACCCCCTCCTCCCGCTCCACGCACCCCCTCCTCCCGCTCCCCCTCTCCCCTCCACTTCCGCAAACCTCCTCTCCCCACTCCCCTCCCTCCACTTCCCCAAACCTCTTCTCCTCCCTCCCCTCCCTCCACACCTCCTCTTCCCTCCCTCCACACCTCCTCTTCCCTCCCTCCACACCTCTTCTCCCCCCCCTCCCTCCCTCCCTCCACACCTCTCCTCCTCCCCTCCCTCCCTCCACACCTCTTCTCCTCCTCCCCTCCCTCCCTCCACACCTCTTCTCCTCCTCTCCTCCCCTCCCTCCCTCCACACCTCTTCTCCCCCCCCTCCCTCCCTCCCTCCACACCTCTCCTCCTCCCCTCCCTCCCTCCACACCTCTTCTCCTCCTCCCCTCCCTCCCTCCACACCTCTTCTCCTCCCCTCCCTCCCTCCCTCCACACCTCTTCTCCTCCCTCCCTCCACACCTCTTCTCCTCCCTCCCTCCACACCTCTCCTCCTCCCCTCCTTCCCTCCACACCTCTTCTTCTCCTCTTCTCCTCCCCTCCCTCCCTCCCTCCACACCTCTTCTCCTCCCCTCCCTCCACACCTCTTCTCCTCCCCTCCCTCCACACCTCTTCTCCTCCCCTCCCTCCCTCCACACCTCTTGTCCCCCCCTCCCTCCACACCTCTTCTCCCCCCCCCCTCCCTCCCTCTTCTCCCCCCTCCGTCGCTCCACACCTCTTCTCCCCCCCCTCCCTCCCTCCACACCACTTCTCCCCCCACTCCCTCCCTCCACACCTCTTCTCCCCCCCTCCCTCCCTCCACACCTCTTCTCCCCCCTCCCTCCCTCCACACCTCATCTCCCCCCTCCCTCCCTCCACACCTCTTCTCCCCCCTCCCTCCGTCCCTCCACACCTCTTCTCCCCCACTCACTCCCTCCACACCTCTTCTCCCCCACTCACTCCCTCCACACCTCTTCTCCCCCACTCACTCCCTCCACACCTCTTCTCCCCCACTCACTCCCTCCACACCTCTTCTCCCCCCCTCCCTCCCTCCACACCTCTTCTCCCCCTCCCTCCCTCCACACCTCATCTCCCCCCTCCCTCCTCCACACCTCTTCTCCCCCCCTCCCTCCACACCTCTTCTCCCTCCCCCTCCCTCTTCTCCCCCCTCCCCCTTCTCCCCCCTCCCTCGATCCACACCTCTTCTCCCCCCCTCCACACCTCCTCTCCCCCCCCTCCCTCCCTCCACACCACCTCTCCCCCCCTCACTCCATCCACACCTCCTCTCCCCCCCTCCCTCCCTCCACACCTCTTCACCCCCCTTCCTCCACACCTCTTCTCCCCCTCCCTCCACACCTCTTCTCCCCCCTCCCTCCACACCTCTTCACCCCCCTTCCTCCACACCTCTTCTCCCCCCTCCCTCCACACATCTTCTCCCCCTCCCTCCCTCCGACACCTCTTCTCCCCCCTCCCTCCACACCTCTTCTCCCCCCTCCCTCCACACCTCTTCTCCCTCCCTCCACACCTCTTCTCCCTCCCTCCACACCACTTCTCCCTCCCCCTCCCTCTTCTCCCCCCCTCCCCCTTCTCCCCCCTCCCTCGATCCACACCTCTTCTCCCCCCCTCCACACCTCCTCTCCCCCCCTCCCTCCCTCCACACCTCTTCTCCCCCCTCCCTCCACACCTCTTCTCCCCCCTCCCTCCACACCTCTTCACCCCCCTCCCTCCACACCTCTTCTCCCCCCCTCCCTCCACACCTCTTCTCCCTCCCTCCACACCTCTTCTCCCTCCCTCCCTCCACACATCTCCCCCTCCCTCCCTCCACACCTCTTCTCCCCCCCCCTCCCTCCACACCTCATCTCCCTCCCTCCCTCCACACCACATCTCCCCCCTCCCTCCCTCCACACCTCTTCTCCCCCCTCCCTCCCTCCATATCTCTTCTCCTCCCCCCCCTCCCTCCCTCCACACCTCTTCTCTCCCCCCTCCCTCCACACCTCTCTCCCCCCCTCCCTCCCTCCACACCTCTTCTCTCCCCCCTCCCTCCACACCTCTTCTCCCCCCCTCCCTCCCTCCACACCTCTTCTCCCCCCCTCCCTCCTCCACACCTCTTCTCCCCCCCTCCCTCCCTCCACACCTCTTCTCCCTCCCTCCCTCCCTCCACACTTCTTCTCCCCCCCTCCCTCCCTCCACACCTCGTCTCCCCCCTCCCTCCCTCCACACCTCTTCTCCCCCCTCCACACCTCTTCTCCCCCCTCCCTCCACACCTCCTCTCCCCCCCTCCCTCCCTCCACACCTTCTCTCCCCCCCTCCCTCCCTCCACACCTCTTCTCCCCCCCTCCCTCCACTCCTCCCCTCCCTCCACACCTCTTCTCCCCCCTCCCTCCACTCCTCCCCTCCCTCCACACCTCTTCTCCCCCCCTCCCTCCCTCCACACCTCTTCTCCCCCCCTACCTCCACACCTCTTCTCCCCCTCCCTCCCTCCACACCTCTTCTCCTCCCTCCACACCTGCCCTCCCCCCCCACACCTCCTCTCCCCTCCCTCCACACCTCCTCTCCCCTCCCTCCAGACCTCCTCTCCCCTCCCTCCAGACCTCCTCTCCCCTCCCTCCACACCTCTTCTCCCTCCCTCCCTCCACATCTCTTCTCCCTCCCTCCCTCCACACCTCCCCTCCACACCTCCCCTCCCTCTCCCCTCCCTCCACACCTCCTCTCCCCTCCTCCAGACCTCCTCTCCCCTCCCTCCACACCTCGTCTCCCCTCCCTCCACACCTCCTCTCCCCTCCCTCCACACCTCTTCTCCCTCCCTCCCTCCACACCTCTTCTCCCTCCCTCCCTCACCTCCCCTCCACACATCCCCTCCCTCCACACCTCCTCTCCCCTCCCTCCACACCTCCTCTCCCCTCCCTCCACACCTCCTCTTCCCTCCCTCCACACCTCTTCTCCTCCCTCCACACCTCTTCTCCTCCTCCCCTCCCTCCCTCCACACCTCTTCTCCTCCTCCCGTCCCTCCCTCCACACCTCTTCTCCTTCCCTCCACACCTCTTCTCCTCCCCTCGCTCCCTCCACACCTCTTCTTCTCCTCTTCTCCTCCCCTCCCTCCCTCCAAACCTCGTCTCCTCCCTCCCTCCCTCCACACCTCTTCTCCCCCCCTCCCTCCCCCCTCCACACCTCCCCTCCCCTACCTCCACACCTCTTCTCCCCCCCTCCCTCCACACCTCTTCTCCCCACCTCCCTCCCTCCACACCTCTTCTCCCCTCCCTCCCTCCACACCTCTTCTCCTTCCCTCCCTCCCTCCACACCTCTTGTCCCCCCCTCCCTCCACACCTCTTCTCCCCCTCCCCTGCCTCCACACCTCCCCTCCCCCTCCCCTCCACTCCCTCCACACCTCCCCTCCCCCCCTCCACACCTCCCCTCCCCCCCTCCACACCTCCTCTCCCCTCCATCCACACCTCCTCTCCCCTCCATCCACACCTCCTCTCCCCTCCCTCCACACCTCTTCTCCCTCCCTCCCTCCACACCTCCCCTCCACACCTCCCCTCCCTCCACACCTCCTCTCCCCTCCCTCCACACCTCCTCTTCCCTCCCTCCACACCTCTTCTCCTCCCCTCCCTCCCTCCCTCCACACTTCTTCTCCTCCCTCCACACCTCTTCTCCTCCCCTCCCTCCCTCCACACCTCTTCTTCTACTCTTCTCATCCCCTCCCTCCCTCCACACCTCTTCTCCCCCCTTCCCTACCTCCACACCTCTTCTCCCCCTCCCTCCCTCCACACCTCTTCTCCCCCTCCCTCCCTCCACACCTCTTCTCCCCCCCTCCCTCCCTACCTCTTCTCCCCCTCCCTCCCTCCACACCTCTTCTCCCCTCCCTCCACACCTCTTCTCCCTCGCTCGCTCCACACCCTCCCCTGCCTCCACGACCTCCCCTCCCTCCCCTCCCCCTCCCCTCCACTCCCTCCACACCTCCCCTCCCCCCCTCCACACCTCCCCTCCCCCCTCCACACCTCCTCTCCCCTCCCTCCACACCTCCTCTCCCCACCCTCCACACCTCCTCTCCCCTCCCTCCCTCCACACCTCTTCTCCCTCCCTCCCTCCACACCTCCCCTCCCTCCCCTCCCCTCCCTCCACACCTCCTCTCCCCTCCCTCCACACCTCCTCTTCCCTCCCTCCACACCTCCTCTCCCTCCCTCCCTCCACACCTCCCCTCCACACCTCCCCTCCCCCTCCCCTCCCTCCACACCTCCTCTCCCCTCACTCCACACCTCCTCTTCCCTCCCTCCACACCTCTTCTCCTCCCCTCCCTCCCTCCCTCCACACTTCTTCTCCTCCTCCCCTCCCTCCCTCCACACCTCTTCTCCTAACCCTCCACACCTCTTCTCCTCCCCTCCCTCCCTCCACACCTCTTCTCCTCCCCTCCCTCCCTCCACACCTCTTCTCACACCTTCCCTACCTCCACACCTCTTCTCCCCCCTCCCTCCCTCCACACCTCTTCTCCCCCTCCCTCCCTCCACACCTCTTCTCCCCCCTCCCTCCACACCTCTTCTCCCCCCCCCTCCCTCCACACCTCTTCTCCACCCCTCCCTCCCTCCCTCCACACCTCTTCTCCCCCCCTCCCTCCCTCCCTCTTCTCCCCCCCCTCCACACCTCTTCTCCCCCCCCTCCTCCACACCTCTTCTCCCCCCCTCCCTCCACACCTCTTCTTCCTCCCTCCCTCCACACTTCTTCTCCCCCCCCCTCCCTCCACACCTCTTCTCCCCCCCTCCCTCCCTCCACACCTCTTCTCCCCCCCTCACTCCCTCCACACCTCTTCTCCCCCCTCCCTCCCTCCACACCTCTTCTCCCCCCCTCCCTCCCTCCACACCTCTTCTCCCCCCCTCCCTCCCTCCACACCTCTTCTCCCCCCCTCCCTCCACACCTCTTCTCCCCCCCCTCCCTCCCTCCACACCTCTTCTCCCCCCCCTCCCTCCCTCCACACCTCTTCTCCCCCCTCCCTCCCTCCCTCCACGCCTCTTCTCCCCCCCTCCCTACCTCCACACCTCTTCTCCCCCCCCTCCCTCCCTCCACACCTCTTCTCCCCCCCTCCCTCCACACCTCTTCTCCCCCCCTCCCTCCACACCTCTTCTCCCCCCTCCCTCCACACCTCTTCTCCCCCTCCCTCCCTCCACACCTCTTCTCCCTCCTTCCACACCACTTCTCCCCCCCTCCCTCCCTCCACACCTCTTCTCCCCCTCCCTCCCTCCACACCTCTTCTCCCCCCCTCCCTCCACACCTCTTCTCCCCCCCTCCCTCCACACCTCTTCTCCCCCCCTCCCTCCACACCTCTTCTCCTCCCCTCCCTCCCTCCACACCTCTTCTTCTCCTCTTCTCCTCCCCTCCCTCCCTCCCTCCAAACCTCGTCTCCTCCCTCCCTCCCTCCACACCTCTTCTTCTCCTCTTCTCCTCCCCTCCCTCCCTCCCTCCACACCTCTTCAACTCCCCTCCCTCCCTCCACACCTCTTCTCCCCCCTCCCTCCCTCTTCTCCCCGTCCCTCCCTCCACACCTCTTCTCCCCCCCCTCCCTCCACACCTCTTCTCCCCCCCTCCCTCCACACCTCTTCTCCCCCCCCCTCCCTCCACACCTCTTCTCCTCACCTCCCTCCCTCCACACCTCTTCTCCCCCCCCCTCCCTCCCTCCCTCTTCTCCCCCCCCTCCACACCTCTTCTCCCCCCCCTCCCTCCACACCTCTTCTCCCCCCCTCCCTCCACACCTCTTCTCCCCCCCTCCCTCCACACCTCTTCTCCCCCCCCTCCCTCCACACCTCTTCTCCCCCCCCTCCCTCCACACCTCTTCTCCCCCCCTCCCTCCACACCTCTTCTCCCCCCCCCTCCCTCCACACCTCTTCTCCACCCCTCCCTCCCTCCCTCCACACCTCTTCTCCCCCCCCCCTCCACACCTCTTCTCCCCCCCCTCCCTCCACACCTCTTCTCCCCCCCTCCCTCCACACCTCTTCTCCCTCCCTCCCTCCACACTTCTTCTCCCCCCCCTCCCTCCACACCTCTTCTCCCCTCCCTCCCTCCACACCTCTTCTCCCCCCCCCTCCCTCCACACCTCTTCTCCCCCCCCTCCCTCCCTCCACACCTCTTCTCCCACCTCCCTCCCTCCCTCCACACCTCTTCTCCCCCCTCCCTCCCTCCACACCTCTTCTCCCCCCCTCCCTCCCTCCACACCTCTTCTCCCCCCCTCCCTCCCTCCCTCCACACCTCTTCTCCCCCCTCCCTCCACTCCCTCCACACCTCTTCTCCCCCTCCCTCCCTCCACACCTCTTCTCCCCCCTCCCTCCACACCTCTTCTCCCCCCTCCCTCCCTCCACACCTCTTCTCCCCCCCTCCCTCCACACCTCTTCTCCCCCCTCCCTCCCTCCACACCTCTTCTCCCCCTCCCTCCCTCCACACCTCTTCTCCCTCCCTCCACACCTCTTCTCCCCCCCTCCCTCCCTCCACACCTCTTCTCCCCCTCCCTCCCTCCACACCTCTTCTCCCTCCCTCCACACCTCTTCTCCCTCGCTCCCTCCACACCTCCCCTCCACACCTCCCCTGCCTCCACACCTCCCCTCCCTCCCCTCCCCTCCACTCCCTCCACACCTCCCCTCCCCCACTCCACACCTCCCTCCCCCCCTCAACACCTCCTCTCCCCTCCCTCCACACCTCCTCTCCCCTCCCTCCACACCTCCTCTCCCCTCCCTCCACACCTCCTCTCCCCTCCCTCCCTCCACACCTCCCCTCCACACCTCCCCTCCCCCTCCCCTCCCTCCACACCTCCTCTCCCCTCCCTCCACACCTCCTCCTCCCTCCCTCCACACCTCTTCTCCTCCCCTCCCTCCCTCGCTCCACACTTCTTCTCCTCCCTCCACACCTCTTCTCCTCCTCCCCTCCCTCCCTCCACACCTCTTCTCCTCCTCCCCTCCCTCCCTCCACACCTCTTCTCCTTCCCTCCACACCTCTTCTCCTCCCCTCCCTCCCTCCCTCCAAACCTCATCTCCTCCCTCCCTCCCTCCACACCTCTTCTCCCCCCTCCCTCCCTCCACACCTCTTCTCCCCCCTCCCTCCCTCCACACCTCTTCTCCCCCCTCCCTCCCTCCACACCTCTTCTCCCCCCTCCCTCCCTCCACACCTCTTCTCCCCCCTCCCCCCTCCCTCCACACCTCTTCTCCCCCCCTCCCTCCACACCTCTTCACCCCCCCCTCCCTCCACACCTCTTCTGCCCCCTCCCTCCCTCCACACCTCTTCTCCCCCCTCCCTCCCTCCACACCTCTTCTCCCCCCTCCCTCCCTCCCTCCACACCTCTTCTCCCCACCTCCCTCCCTCCACACCTCTTCTTCCACCCCTCCCTCCCTCCACACCTCTTCTTCCCCCCCTCCCTCCCTCCACACCTCTTCTCCCCCCTCCCTCCCTCCCTCCACACCTCTTCTCCCCCCCTCCCTCCCTCCACACCTCTTCTACCCCCTCCCTCCACACCTCTTCTCCCCCCTCCCTCCCTCCACACCTCTTCTCCCCCCCTCCCTACCTCCACACCTCTTCTCCCCCCCCCTCCCTCCACACCTCTTCTCCCCCCCTCCCTCCACACCTCTTCTCCCCCCCTCCCTCCTCCACACCTCTTCTCCCCCCCTCCCTCCACACCTCTTCTCCCCCCCTCCCTCCCTCCACACCTCTTCTCCCCCTCCCTCCCTCCACACCTCTTCTCCCTCCCTCCACACCTCCCCTCCACACCTCGCCTGCCTCCACACCTCCTCTCCCTCCCCTCCCCCTCCCCTCCACTCCCTCCACACCTCCCCTCCCCCCTCCACACCTCCCCTCCCCCCTCCACACCTCCTCTCCCCTCCCTCCACACCTCCTCTCCCCTCCCTCCACACCTCCTCTCCCCTCCCTCCACACCTCCTCTCCCTCCCTCCACACCTCTTCTCCCTCCCTCCCTCCACACCTCCCCTCCACACCTCCCCTTCCTCCCCTCCCCAGCTCCTCTCCCCTCCCTCCACACCTCCTCTCCCCTCCCTCCACACCTCCTCTTCCCTCCCTCCACACCTCTTCTCCTCCTCCCCTCCCTCCCTCCACACCTCTTCTCCTCCTCCCCTCCCTCCCTCCACACCTCTTCTCCTCCCCTCCCTCCACACCTCTTCTCCCCCCCCCCCTCCCTCCCTCCACACCACTTCTCCCCGCCCTCCCTCCACACCTCTTCTCCTCCCCTCCCTCCACACCTCTTCTCCCCCCCCCCCCTCCCTCCCTCCACACCACTTCTCCCCGCCCTCCCTCCACACCTCTTCTCCTCCCCTCCCTCCCTCCACACCTCTTCTCCTCCCCTCCCTCCCTCCCTCCACACCTCTTCTCCCCCCCTCCCTCCCTCCACACCTCTTCTCCTCCCCTCCCTCCCTCCCTCCACACCTCTTCTCCCCCCCTCCCTCCCTCCACACCTCTTCTCCCCCCTCCCTCCCTCCACACCTCTTCTCCTCCCCTCCCTCCCTCCCTCCACACCACTTCTCCCCCCCTCCCTCCCTCCACACCTCTTCTCCTCCCCTCCCTCCCTCCCTCCACACCTCTTCTCCCCCCTCCCTCCCTACACACCTCTTCTCCCCCCTCCCTCCCTCCACACCTCTTCTCCTCCCCTCCCTCCCTCCCTCCACACCTCTTCTCCCCCCCTCCCTCCCTCCACACCTCTTCTCCCCCCTCCCTCCCTACACACCACTTCTCCCCCCCTCCCTCCACACCTCTTCTCCCCCCCCCTCCCTCCCTCCACACCACTTCTCCCCCCCCCTCCCTCAACACCTCTTCTCCCCTCCCTCCCTCCACACCTCTTTTTCTCCACTTCTCCTCCCCTCCCTCCACACCTCTTCTCCCCCTCCCTCCCTCCCTCCACACCTCTTCTCCCCCTCCCTCCCTCCCTCCACACCTCTTCTCCCCCCCTCCCTCCCTCCACACCTCTTCTCCCCCCCCTCACTCCA